>NW_027397066.1:23036360-23073645 GCF_003265705.2 Callorhinus ursinus | reverse complement strand
TTTCTGTTTCTTACTCAATTAATCCCACTCATCCCATGACTTTAAACCCATCTCTGTTGAGAGCTCCTCTCTCTGTATCCCCTTTCCTGCTCTAACCCTTCAGCTCCCAAAGTAACTATCCATTTAACATCTAATTGAGGGGTTACAGTATCTCAGTCATAACCTGACCAATAAGACTCTGTTAGGAAATTTCAAATATATAATCTAGTGTTGTTAACTACAGTCATTATGTTTTACATTAGATCCTCAGACCTTATTTGTCTTAGACCTGAAAGTTTTTACTCTTTTACCAACAGCTTCCTACATCTTCACCCTCTGCAACCACTTTTCTACTCTCTGTTTCTTTAAGTTTGATTTATTTTTGGATTTCACATATAAGTGATACTACGCAGTGTTTATTTTTCTCAGTATTCTTAACCCATGGCACCAAACAGATAATAACTTATTTAATAATAAGATAATTTTAAAAAAGAATAATTCATTTCAAGTGTTTAAAAGAGTATTTGGTATGCACTCAATAAATGTGAAGACAAATGAATTTCGGGTTTCACATGTGGAAAACCGGCAAGAAACACTAAGTACGAAAGTCTTAAGGCAAAAGTACTCTTGGTATTTTAAAGCAATAGCAAAAGCCATTGTATGGGTGGGGCAGACTTAAGGATAGGAAACTAATAGATTTATTTAAAGTGGTATTGAGGGGCCAGGTGATGAGTAGACTTTTAGTCCACACAGTAAATCCCTTGGGTTTCCTTCTAAGTATAATAGATAAGGGCAGTGACATGATTTGTCTTATGACTTATTTAATGACTACTACTTAACTACTAAATTATTACTATATATATACACACATATATACTGGATGCACATGCACACATATTTATTATATCTATCTATCTATCTATCTATCTATCTATCTATCTATCTATCTATCATCTATCTATCCCTGATGGGAAACACATTGTATTTTCAACTCTGAAGACAGAAGCAAAAATATGAAATTGTCCTGAATTCTAAGACATTTACAATCTAATAAAGAGGGTATGATTTATTTGTGAGGCCTACAAAAATGTGAATGGCTTGAGGTTCATTTAACTTCATATCTCAAAGATCTCGAGTCTACCATTTGCTAATTCTGTAACCTTGGATATGGTCTTTAGCATCATCAAAGTTTTTTTTTTCCCTATGAAAGAGCAAAAAAATAATAAAAAAATAATAGTTACTTGCGGTAATAATAGTGTATTGGAAAAAAGTAACAATACCATATACGGAATGGAGTTGTAATTATCATTAATAAAATATTTTGGATATTAGTATATTTGAAAGAAATAGGAAGAAGGGAAGGAAGAAAGAGAGAAAGGGAAGGAAATTAAAGTGTTTTTTTAATAAATACATGCTAAATTTGTTATCACTTATAAATGTAGAATAATAATAGCTGATAGTGCTTTCAAAATGCTCTTCGTTATTTTAAGTATTTTATACATATTAAGTCAAGTTCATCCTCAAAACTGCTATATAAGATGAATAGTATATTTCTTTCCACTCTATAGAAAGGGAAATTGAAGTGCATATTTTAATTGACTTAGTCAAGGTCACACAACACATGACCTGTGTACAGCAATGTAGCAATGTGATAATCTTAACGAAGTTTAAGGTCAGATTATATACCGCATCCAAATGCCAACTTTACTAGTAACTCTCTGAAACTCTGCTTCCTGTTCTTCAATATGTGGATTTTAATAATGGTCTTGTGATTACACAAGGGACAGTAGCAAAACATCTTAGTGCTTGAAAATTAGTAATTTCCTATGCTCAGTTAACAATTCATCAAATATGATGTATTGCTTAATATATGTTATACATTCATTATTTTTCTAATTTTCATTCATTAAGTTTATCTTATGAGTACTTTGCTGGTATCTTTGGAATGGTAATTTATAATAAATGATACAAAAACAATATAGTTTCCAAAAAAATACCTATAATATTAAAGAGAATGAGAAAAATACAACTCCTTCCTTCCTGAGTCTGTTGGCATTGTCCCTGGGCCTGAGTTCCTGTGAAATTATCTTATTTAAACTAACCTATTAAAGAGTACTTCATCATTTTTATTTAAAATACTATAAAGTGACAGTAGGTCATCAAACATACATTCTAAGAGCATAGCATGATCTTAGATTCTGGTCTTATTAATTCAGTTGATTTCAAGCAATTTATTACTTCCATGAAGCACTTTATTAAATGTGCAACTTCATATGCTTACATTTTATATCACTGTAACTCAATATAACTGAATTTTATTTAAATAAAATAAATATAATTACTTTTTTTAACCAAAATGGTGAAGGGAGAGCTGTGGGTGAGTAATGGAGGGAACGGCAGTGTGGAGTATGTGAGGATTAGTGAATATCCTTTTCCAGTCCCTCACACCATCACCTCACCTCCATCATGAAGTTGTTGTGTATTAAATGCTCTAGCATATGGGGTTTCTCCCTTACGTGATTTGCTGATTTTTGTTTGTTTGTTTTCTTTGTTCATTTTTTTTTTTCCTTTTGCAGACAATGTGGTTGTGCCCAGGACTCAGGATTCTCTGGGAATTTGCTAGTAGATATATTCACTATGAGTCTCACTACATATGTAATGAATGATTCTTCAAGGAAATTATGCATTGGTTTTGAGCTACACAGATTTTGTTGGAAAATAAGCCAAAATGATTAGTTAAAATGTGTAGGACTGTCTAATAATTAATTTGACAACAGTATGGAGAGCCTTACTCGGGTCATCCTCAGGCACATAACTCCTTGACTGAGTCCTAAGATGATGGAGTAGGTAGAAAACAAAATTGAAAATTATTATGTTTTGCTATATGGCCCTTGGGATAATGAAAGTTTTATCTGTTAAGAGTTAATCATTTCGGTTTTAAACATTTCTGTAAGAATGGGAAGGATTTGTGTGGGAGTTGTGATGGATATAAACACCTGGGTGCTTAATATTTCTGATGGACAGTCAGAAAGCCAATATCTGCTGACTTGCAAAGGCAACTAATTCAGCTTGGTGGTCATCCATAGGCACCAAGAAGAGCATCATCCCCATTGGTCACCAGCATCAAAGTGATATTTGACAGGGGTCAAAGCTGCGGAAAATACAAGAAATAGGTAGAGTTTTCCATATACACTGTACAAATAAGACTCTGGCAGATTTCCCAAACTTCTGGACAAATTTTGTGATAAATTCCCATAGAAGACAGAAATAGAGGCAGTGAATTTCTATTTGTATTACTACTTATATTTAATCATAGAAATGTATGGTCTGGAAAATACAAATGACTTAAGTGTGCCTGAGACCACTGCTTAGTACCAAGTACAATATATGTACAGTTGACCCTTGAATGACACCAGGGTTAGGGCATCCACCCCCTGCAGAGTTGAAAATCTATATAACTCCCCCCAAAACTTAACCACTAGTAGTACATTTTGGGGGGGTTGTTTTGTTTTTTAAAGATTTTGTTTCTTTATTTGAGTGAGAGAGAGAGAGAGAAAGGGAACACGTGTGTGGGGGTGGGTGGTGAAGAGACAGAGAATCTCAAGCACACTGCACACTGAGCCTGGGACCCAACACAGCGCTTGATATCATGACCCATGAGATCATGGCCTGAGCAGAAACTAAGAGTCCGATACTTAACCGACTGAGCCACCCAGATGCCCCTAGTAATCCACTGTTAACCAGAAGCCTTACTGATAACATAAATAGCCCATTAACACATACTGTGTATGTTACATGTATTATATACTGTGTTCTTATAATAAAGTAAGTTATAGAAAAAATGTTATTAAGAAAATCGTAAGGAAGAGAAAATGCATTTACAGCACTATACAAAACTTATCAAAAAACAATCACATATAATTGGACCCATGCAGTTCAAACACATGTTGTTCAAGAGCCAACATACGTACCTGCCCATATACACAAACACATACAAACATCACCTAGGTATCAGAGTTGGAAATTTCCTTGATCCTTGAGATTCTCAAAAGTACTTGCTCCAAACCCAATTTTGTACTCTGTAGGAAACAAAACCACCTCTTCCAGATCCCTGGGAATCCTGTGGGGGCTTTAATTCTTGCTACCTCCTATGGTCCTGAATTTCTATTCTTACTAAACTGTTTTATAGAATTCCTGCCATGCATAGCACACCTTTCTGGAAGTTTGATAACCCAGAAATTGGAAACAGAAAATCCCCTTGCTTACCAAATGAAGCAAAGCAATCCATATAATCAAGTTTATTAAATGTCAGGAAGACCTAAAGACAAAAGTGACTTGCAACAACTAAAGAATATGAGTATTAGCTGCTTTAGTTCTTAAAAAAAAAAAGTTCTCTATAATTTCCAAAATTATAAATCTAGGTCCATTTTTGGTTCACTGTTTCTATCTTTTCTTCATTCTGTCCTCTCCTAAGGGTCTACTCATCTTTCTCATGTCTTCAGATTTATTTCTATCCTTGACCCAAACCTCACAACTGGATCTTTCTCTATAAGTCTAAGAACACTGCAGAATTCATGTTTATAAAGCCACATCTAATTAAATTCTTAAGCATGGGCTTTTAAACTCCTAATTTCAATCATAAAAGAGAGGAGTTTTAATTTCTTCTACTTTATATGTAGTATTTCAGGTAATCTTATTTTGTATAATGAGGTACAATGAGAAAAAAACACATACATTTTGGTGACAAAGACTCAAGGTGGACTCAAAATAGAATCCTGATTTTGTTATTTAATTGTTCCTTACTTGGAACAAGTTATTTAATATTTCTCTTAATCCATTTCAATGAAATGAGGATAAAACAACTATTCAAATGGGTATTATGAAGAACAAAAAAGGCGACATGGAGGCCCGTAAATAAATGTTAATTCCCCATCTAATTCTCTTTCTTCCTCAAATGTGTAAACTGAGTTTCAAAGCAGTTCTATAACTTGCCAGAGGTCATTAAAATTTTGCTTCTCTATCTTTGGATTCCTTGCCTTAACACAAAAGAAAAGGAAAAATAAAGTCTGGCAAACTTCTGGCTAGGCTGGGTTAATACCCCCCAGACCTCATCAAGATGTTAGATTTGTGGTATATGCGTCAAAAAGCCATGACCTCTCAAGTCACCCTCAGAAAATTCCAGTCTGGATTAGCCTAGGGAAAATAGGCCCAAACTATATCGGATTATCTAGATACATAAGGACAATTAGCTAACTAAACAAGTGAAAAAGTGAATAAGAAGAAAAATAAATACATAAAATAAATGTAGAATAATTTCTAGATGGGACTGCAGAGTGTTTCACATGATTTTACTTAGATTTTCTCTTTTATTAAGACTTCAGTTTTTGGGGCGCCTGGGTGGCTCAGTTGTTAAGCACCTGCCTTCAGCTCAGGTCATGATCCCAGGGTCCTGGAATTGAGCCCCGCATCGGGCTCCCTGCTCGGTGGGAAGCCTGCTTCTCCCTCTCCCACTTCCCCTGCTTGTGTTCTCTCTCTCTCGCTGTCTCTCTCTCTGTCAAATAAATAAATAAAATCTTTAAAAAAAAAAAAAAGACTTTAGTTTTTGTCATAGAGAGTACAAGCAGGGGGAGTGGAGGCAGAGGGACAAGCAAACTCCCCCAAGCAGGGGGCCCGATGGAGGACTCAATCCCAGGACCCTGGGATCATGACCTGAGCCAAAGGCAGACACTTCACCAACTGCGCCCCCCAGGCGTCCCTCAGGTTTTCTCTTTACTACTGGCATCACATGCAGAGCCTTGAAGCAAAGGATAAGAGTAAACACAGCAGTAAGACTGTATTCTTTTTAGAATGGCAGGGTTTATACCTTATCTGCTTTCTGAATATGCAAGAAACCTTAGAACAGTGTCGATAATCCTAGCATTTAATAAGTAAAACTTGAATTAGTTTTTCTGCTCTATATGCTGAGAAAAATTATATGTTTTACTACTTATTTCATGTAGGCTATTATCTGGATTCCAAACACATAGCCTTGGCAACCATCAACTACGCAGCAGAACTCTTGAGGGTGGTTTCATTCTTGCAACTTGGGTCCTCTCTTCACCTGTCAATGTATTTCCCAAAACGTAAGCGTCCTTAATGACTGGGAACATTCACTTTAAACCTATTATTAAAAGAGTTCAATTTATTCATTGGGAAAAAGAACAAAATGAATGGAAAAAAGAAAAAAAGGAAGGAAGGAAGGAGGGATAGAGGGAAGGAAAAAGAAAGAAAATGAAAATAAGGTGATTTTGTAAAGAATTCAGATATTTTGAATTTGTAAAGACAGGAAAATGTTCCAAATGATATGAATTATATCTGACCTACCTACATTTTCAATTTCTGTTTTCAATCAATTCATGAATCTCTAAAAAGAAAAAAATAGTGTGTTCATTCGCATACTAATTTACATTCCTTACTCAAAGAATTTCTGATTTTTCTCTGATAGTAAAAAAAAGGGGGCCGGTTATCCAGTATTTGATTTTCACTTACTTTCAGGAAATAATACAGATGTAATATACCTCTAAAAAATTCTCAAGATTTTAGAATAGTGATAGGAAAAATTTGTTATCTCCTCCAAAAAATGAGCATTCTTTTTCTCCTGCAAAATCCTTTGAAATTTGGACACATTTTTTACTCCTTGGTAAGAATGACAAATCTTGCCTCATCTTTTGGGCAAAGTGGGGTTGTGGTGAGATGGAATGGTGACAGTCATTTACATGTCTCTAGAAATTGTACGCAAACAACTCATACATTTAGTTAGTGTGAAACCTTACGGTAATCATATGATTAGACATGTAGTAAAACTCTGGAGGTCATATGGATAAGTTCTTTCTTCGGTAAAAATAGCAAAAGTTGATGTGGGTTCAAGAATGTTATGAAATCAAAGTCATAAAACTTTAGATCTTGCAAAATAATTTTACTTTACATATCCAGTAAAACTATTTTATTTTACATATCCAATAATAGACTTTTCAAACTGTGTCTGAGTTGATTTACAGGTGAATTACAAAAGAGAATTCCAGTTTACCTTAGGTTGTCAAAAATAGTGTAAGTGATAAAACTCCATTTCTGTATCCTCGGTGGGGAGTAGGGTCAGAGATGAACCATGGCAGATAAAACTGAAGCAATTTTATGTTCCAGTTTAATTCTCCAACAAATGTGTGGACACAGGGAGTGCATGGCCCAAGGGCATCCGTATGGTCTAAGCTAGTGGTAAATCACAACATGGATTCAACCTTTCCCTTACTGGATGTTTATATACTGACAAAATCAGGTTAATGTGAACATCAAGGTGAACCACAAAAAGGAAAAGACTTTCACAAAAGGGCAACCTAAGGTAGATGGACACTTAATAATAGTAAACAATGGTTGTTGGCCAATCCCACATATGTGCAACCCTGAGTTCCTTAACATCATCATTTGGCAGAGCACCCCTTTTCTACCAACATCTTGCCCTTTACCCCAAATCATTAACCGTTATTTCTAACTCACTAAGAATAGCTTTCAAAATCACCAATGAAAAATGACTCTTTGCTAAAGATCCTTCTTACCCTTCAAAAGGAAAGATGAATTATAAATACAGTACCGATAAACCTTCATTGTTGAAATGGCAGTAAACCATATGTTGGGTGTTTACTTTGGTATGGTAAGATTCCAGCAAGTATCTGAAGTAAGACATATTTACCCAAATCATCACAAAATTGTTTTTTCCTTATAGAATGAAATGTACAGGAGGAGCACTCAGTTTTTCAAAGAAAAAAATAGAATTCTGTAAAGATTTTTGTTATGTGTACGAAAATTTAGCTTGCCTTATATCTTAATCTATTACTGTTTAAAGGAATACTAATAGAATGTATTAAGTACTAAGAAACTGTTTAAAACGTATACAAAATTATCATAGTAGATGTCTTTGTATGAAATTTAGAGCAATTTAATATCATGACCAGTTGCCTTCATCAGTGTTGCTGGAAATCTTAGCTCTGTTGGCTAATAAGAATGTAGCAAATGGCACATCACCTTACCTGCTCTTGCCTCCTCATTCCCCAGGAAGGAAGCAGATAATCATAAATCTCACAGAATATTCTGCCCAAAGCATTGCAGCAAGCTGGTCTAAGAGATTGTGTTTCTGAAGTTGTCGGTTCTGAGTTTTTTCTATGGAACGACCTCAAGGAACAAATACCATTGTAATCACTTACTTTTTACAGGAAGGCACGTGAGGTTAAAGGTGGCACTGAGCTTACTGTTCTGTAGTCACACTAAGGCCAGAATAAGAAAGAACAGGCTTACACTGCACCAGGTGCAAAGAAGGTTGGAGAAAAGAAAGCGTTCCTGAAAGTGGGTAAAGTTTTACCAATGAAAGCGGTTCTGGGAAACCTTTAGATAGAATTCTCTACACATAGGAGCGATTCTTACAGTTAGCACCCTTACCGTGTAAGGATATGTCTAATTTCCAAACAGGTCAAGAATGGCAAACTAAGTGTAGAGGTGAATCTTCTTTCATCAGCTCTGACAAATATAGAAAAGTAAAGAAAAGGAAGAAAATGCAGTTCAGGGAAATCCATAAGGGTTCTCACAGCTGGCTGGCAGCATCATCTACACCTGCAGCTCTCTGAACACAAAAACGTAAATGCAATCATTTTCAAAGGGCAATCCAAGGATACGTGCACAGGAGCTTCGGCATGCGTGGATATTTAGGTATACATGATTAGAAGTATATTTTATTTTTATATTTGCACTAAATAGTACATGAATCGTTAAGGAAACATCACCATTAAAAGTAAAGGACTAAGAGGCTGTGTTCAGCTGGTCTGAATTTATGTAAATATTTTACAAACTTTGTTGACTCACCTCATTCCGGACCAGGACCTCCCTTGCTGTTCCAAATTGGGCTTCTTGCTAACTTAGTGAACAGGTATTTCTGCTGAATTTGATATACTGTGTGGTGGCTTTGTGATTTGAACAAATTTCCATTAGCTTCTAGGAAGAAATCACAAAACTGATTTTCATCTGTGAACTGAGACAAGACGTAAAAAATTCCCCCAGAGAGAGTAGGAGAGAAAAAAAGATTGTAGGTTGTGCACCTAATGCTGAAAATTATTTCAGGATATTTAACGTGGAACATGACTTTATCAGCCCTAATGAAAGCCATGAAGGTTCTAATACTTGCAATACGTTTCTTACAAATTTTTGTATTGTATTTAATATCTGCCCTTAAACAGTGATAAAAGAGGATGAGCAACACCAAAGGTATATTTAGGTTGAAGCTGGAGTGTCTAAAGCACATTTAAATGTTTCTTCAAGCGAGATTTCAATCATCCCAAACCAATTTCCAACACAAGTTTCCTGAGCATAAAAACACTTAATAAGTACCATTGAATGATGATTAACTTCCCAAATTACCAGCTAATTAATCTGCTGTGAATTTAATTGGTGAATTCAACCCTCCAAGTCAGAAGCTAGTAGGGTGGGCAGTCTCAAATTAATTCCTCTTGAAAAACTAGAAAGCTAGAAAAATCCTATTAATTCACGCTAAATATAACTGATTAGAGGAAAACATTCTGATAATGAACATGCTGTTTTGTCCTGCTCTTTTCCTTTAGTAATAAATAGTCGAGATGCCAGGTTGCTTCTACTTTTAATGGAATTTTACAAACAAAACTTATTTTTAAGTAAGTACAATGGGCTTAAAGATTCCACTTAAAAGTTTTACAATTTAGCCATACAAAATATTTTTGAAATAAAAATTAGTTCAGCTGGAAGAGCCTGTGATGTGATCGGCTGGAAAGTCAATGTGAAAAAGTAACTGATCAAAGTTGCACATATGAGGAAGGGCCAAAATACATCCTTAATAATATCTATTAGTTTGAATTAATAGTTTTTTCTACTGTCAAAAAAAACTATAATAAATAAAACACAATAACTACTAGGTCCAGGGCAATGCATATTATTTGTAACTTATCAAACAATTTAGATACTATTGAAAACATTTTAGAAATGAAGAAATTGGACAACACAGAAGTTAATGGCCCAGCGTAGTAGAAGTAGAATTTAAAGGCAAATGCGTGTAACTATAAGACCTATTATTTTAAAACTGTTTCTTCCTCCCTCAAAAACAAAATGGAACAGAACAAAACAAAATAAAGCCAAAATAAATAAATAAATAAATAAATAGAAATGCACACACCTCTGTAAACACTAGAGAAAGTTTATGTCTACAAGATTCTAGCTTTTGCTACTCTTCATGTAAAATCAAAAAAATGTAACTGTTTTCACAGTTTTTTGTCAGTGATATTGTTTCAAAATGTTAAACTAGGTTAGAGAAGTAGAGTCAAGAGTCATAAGAAGAAAATCATTGTTGAAAACATAATTCATTTTATGATTGGCTTTCTGGGGAACACATGGATTTGATTGAAAAATAAAATGTGGTTTTTTTCCTGTTAATTATTAGAATCAATAAGACATATAGAAAAGAAATTGTCTTTTCTGCTCTAGATTTGTAAATTTCTAAAGGTCACTTTCTGTTGACTTGGAAATTCCTATGGTATCCTATGGCCAAACTATGAGCAAGCTTAGGTAGTGTTTGGGGAAGAAAATAGACTTTTCCTTAATCACTCTTTAAAAAGCTTAATACACTACTTGGCACATACTCTAAACCTCTGACAAAACTTCACTTTCTTCCTGTCTTGGAACTCTCTTACTATGTCAAATTAAGCTTCTCTCGAACTGAAGTGAACTGAGGAAGGTATTTCTGTATTGGTCAGAAAGTGCAGTAGAATCATATCCTTATTTTTTAAATTGATCCTCAGTGTTTTATTGAACACTTCACTAAATATCTGCTTAGAAACTGATGGTGAATTCTATTCTTTTTTTTTTAAGATTTTATTTATTTATTTGAGAGAGAGAATGAGAGAAAGAGCACATGAGAGGGGTAGGGTCAGAGGGAGAAGCAGACTCCCTGCTGAGCAGGGAACCTGATGCGGGACTCGATCCCGGGACTCCAGGATCATGACCTGAGCCAAAGGCAGTTTCTTAACCAACTGAGCCACCCAGGCGCCCAGAATTCTCTTCTATTTTCAAAGGAGGTGGCAGAGCAGCCTGAACATAAGTTTGTTTGTTTGTTTTTAAGATTTATTTATTTATTTCAGAGAGGGAATGCGGGAAGAGCAGTGGGAATGGGCACAAGGGAGAGGGAGAGAGAGAATCTCAAGCAGACTCTTTGCTGAACACGGAGCCTGACCGGGGCAGGGCGGGGTGGGGAAGGTGAAGGCTGGATCTCAGGACCCCTGAGATCATGACCTGAGCCGACTACATCAAGAGTCGGACTCTTAACTGACTGAGCCACCCAGACACCCCCACAAGTTTTCACTATATGGTCAGGATGAATTTAATAAGCTTTTCACTTATGCTATGTATGGTTATAGATACGGTGGTACAAAGACAAATGTGAGAAAATGTTCATCTAAAACGGTGGCTTATTGTCTACATCCATTTAGCTGTCTGCCTTGCTGGAGTTCTTGTTTGTATGTCAAACCTGCCAGTGTATAACTAGGAAAGCTAACCTCTCCTTGGTCCATAGGTAAAGCCTGGGTAACCTGTTTGAGCCAATTGTCTTGCTTCCATTTGATTTACTGGTAAAGAGTATTTGGTCCAGTGTGGTTAATGTAACTTGGGGGAATTCAGTAGGGAAACTTCTAGAATATTTTTAGTACTTCCCCGAAAAAGGCAGAAATGAAAAAGGAGAGAAAGGAAAAAAGGAAGAAAGGAAAACACAAAAGAGGGGAAGAGAGATGTCACTATTTTTTTTCCAGTCTTAATGTGACACATACTCACACATCCTCTTCCAGAAATATGAAGGGAGGCTGATATTTCTAGGCAGTTCATCTAAAGTCTATACTGATTCACTACTCTTAATAGCAAGTGATCAGAAAAATGTAGATAATCGATAGATGATAGATAGATAGATGATAGATACAGATAGCTGATGAATAGGGAACAATAATGATGACAGCTAAATTCTGTAGCTCTGCAGTTGTGTTTTGGTAACTATGGTCTTTAAAATACTTGGTGATTCTGATATTGAGCTTTACATATCAGGTATTCACAATAAAAGGCAGTAGTTGAGCAAGGTATTGAACATAGTAATCTTTTTATCTTAACATCTAAGCAAAAATTAATAGCTAATCAGTTGTGAAGGTCTCAATCTATGAAGGAGATCTAGATCCCAAGCATCAATACAAAGTGAACTTTCATTGGCATTAAGTAACATCACCAAAAAGGATAATAATTGCAGTACAATTTCCAGTCTTCTGAGGTACAATTTATTCAGGTGAATGTTTAAATCACAGAATATTCCACATGGGATTTAATTCATTTTACATTCTTCAAATAAATGAAAATAAGGTGGGAATAATAAATAGATGCTCATCTCAAGTATTCAAAATAAAGTTAGGTCTCAAACTCATTTATAAAAACATTTAGCACTTTGATTTGTATATGGTATTTTGGAGATAAATATAGTCAACTGAAAGAACTAAATTGAACAGTTTGCCCAAGTGATCATTATTTTCATTGACTCAGAAAGCTGTGGGGGCACTTCACATTACTGAAGCTACTTCATTTCATAATCACTTTTAAAGAGAAAAGTGTGTTTTGTCAATAAATATCAAAACTGGACTTCAGGAAGGTGGTAGACAGGCCACATAAAAATAATTCTTTTCTCTCTAAAGTGTCTAGAAATGAAAATTAAAATAGTTTTAAAAAAGTGTATTCTCAGGGAAAATTAAACAATACAAAAAATTTAAAAGCCCTTTAAAATACAAAGCATGCAGGCATATTCAGCCAAGAGAACAAAAGTCTCAAAAACCTGTCGAAGAATCGCTATTAGAGTGCCCCGATTACAAAAATGATGAATATGAAGAACAGTATAAGGACCTGAGACAACCTTCAGAGTGATTATTAAAGAATAATCCATAGCAGAACAGGGCTGATAGGTCCCTTTTTCCTTCTCTGATTGTGCTCAGCTTTCAGTCAGTAAAATCCTTATCCACATATTAAAGCAGCCAAGCAATTGATTGATTGGCTTAAAGAGGATATGAGGTGACCACACTGCAACTTTCTCAACACCCCAACAAAGGCTACCATGAGACAATTCCTGGCAGCACATCTATTTCCCAAGATAAATAGAAACAAATTCTTAAAACCAAAAAGCCACTCTTTTGCTTCCATCTCTAAATCTTCTACAAGGTCTTCTGGCCTGCTCTAACCCAGGAACAGAGTGAAGGGGATTTTGTAAAAGTAGAAACCAGTTCACCTCAGTTAGATTAGCACATTTCAATACACTCCCCAAAGCAGCTTAGAAAATGAGAGCAAAGATTAAACATTTTTGTCAAATTCTAGTTTCTTATTAATAAATGAGTAAATAAACACATATGTCAAATATTTTTTCTTCAAGATAAAACTGATTTATTTTGCCTTTTGAGGAAAACACTCTTACCACTTAGATTACTAATTTGTCAAATAGAAACATTCAAATGAGAAAATAGGTATTGCATTTTGCTTTACATTAATATTGGTCCATAAATAAGGAATAGTAAGATGAGGTTTTTAAGTAAGTATTCCCTATACAGTCATGTCATGGGCACATTACAAAGTCAAGTAGAAAGTAAGTGGCTCAGGGATTGTATATTCTCTGTCACTAATCTAGTCTATGCCCAGTAAAAGGAAATATATGGCATATGATCAGGTTTTCCTGAGTTTGGCTAGACCTGTTCACTACCATAGGAAAGGAGAAAAACTAAATGGATATACCAAATTCTAAACATTTCATTCAAGAGTGAAAGGACAGATTGCACAAACACACATCCTTCTCTGTGTAGGCAGAATGATGGCCTTATAAAGATGTACATGTCTGAATCACTGGTACCTGTCAATATGTTAGGTGAATTAAGATTGCAGACGATTTAAGGTTGCAAATCAACTGAGATTATCCAGGCTCATCTGGATAATGTATTCATCAGGCCTGATGTAATCATATAGTTCTCCAGTACTGGGAGAAGTAAGGCAGAAGTGGCGGCTGGAGTAATACAGTGGGTGAAGGACCGAACTGGCTGCAGTGGCTTGGCAGATGGAAAAGAGTAGCATGTGCCGTGCAATCCTCAGGTCTTGGAGTTACACACATCTCTGAATGATGTGAAACAGGCTAAGATGGAGGATGGTGGCCATTCTTTTTGGAAAAACAATCAAGAATAGAGGTACAGAGCCTCAAAGCACGAAGCACACATAAAACTAGTGAATAAATGATATAAACTCTGGAATATTTTAGGAATTTATCATCCAGCCAAATAAAAATGTGTCAGTAAAAAGGAAATAATTATGTAAGATTTGAGGGACAATATAAAACACTGGAAAGAACATGGTAGGTCTTTGGAGTCAGAAAGATCTAGGTACAAAACCCATGACTGCCACTCACTAGCTGTGTACATGGACACATGAATCGTTTCAAGTACCAGATTTACCATCCATAAAATGCGTAAGGACATTTAGCTTTCTAAGGAATGGTGAGAAGATAAAGCAAAGATATTATGAAAAGACTAGTATATTGTTTAAGACATAGTAAGATTTTAGTAAATATTAGCATCTGAAAGCTGTAGAATCATTAAGCCATCATTTGGAAAAAAAAAAAGTTAAAGGTTTCATGAGGAAATAACCTTTGAGAAATTTAAGGGGAAAAAAAGAAGAGAAGCATGAATTGGTCAGAAGATGTGTAAGTAGTGTACTATTCTTATTGATTCTGTAAATTGAAATAAATCATTATTCTATCCCACTAGAAATATAGTCTATTTATTTAATGAATAGTAATATATTGGTGATAAATTGGTTTCTATCTGATGCAGGTCATTTTCTAATCTGCTAATACATACCGCCAAAGACTACAGTAGTTAGGAAGATCATTAGTAATGCAGTAAAGAATTTTATAAAATAGAATCATAATTGCCTAAAATGAATACAGTATAAATGTCTTGATTTTGGCCTTGTCTATGCAAATCTCAACTGCGAATTGGAGAAATGTGTTAGTGTTTGCAAAATCCATGCTGCTCAATTGTTTCTTTAAGTAAAATTTAAAATAGATTTTTTCAAAATCTATTTTAAAAGTCCATTTTTTGATAGTTGTTAAAATAACATACTTCACATGTGATACTCTAAGAGACTCTTCAAAAGAAAAAAGAAAATGTGGAGATCCTATAGTCATATAAATTTAGGGGACATTACATTATATAACCCCTCTCGAAGAGCCAAAATGTTCACACACACCAAGTTTATTAGGGCTGTATGGAGTCCTGCTATCCTAAAGCTATTTAACTTTGCCCAGCATTGCCTTTTAAAAAAAAATGTCCATTACTCCATTACCAAAAAATTGAGATGCCCAACTCTTGATATACCATGCCCTGGAACTATTTTTCCATAGAAAAATAATTTGTATTATACAGAATTAAAATTTAGGGTAAGACAATGGGATAAATCGACTGCTAAAAATCCTTGTTTTTGAAAAATCATGTCCCAGGAACATTTCTACAACAATGAAAATATTCTGTATCTATGTTATCCAGTATAGGAGACACTAGACAAATGTAGCTATTGAGCACCTGAAAGGTGGCTAATGAGATTGCAGAATGGGATTTTTTCATTTCATTTCATTTAAATTTAAATAGCCACATGTGGCTAATGAGTATTTTATTAGATAGCATAGTTATAGACCTTTAGTGGTATGATTTTAGATAACTAAATCTGTGTCAATTTTCTCACTAATAATTTTAACATGTGTGGAGACACAAGCTTTTGATCTTAGGAGTAAACATTTCAAATAGTTCAAAGCAAAGTTACTGTATGATTGACATGACTTCATTCAATGGAAGGGTTTAATAAGATGAAGAAATTCATTAAAAATAAATCATGACAGTTCAGAAATGAATGACAAATGTACAAATATTGTTTGTACATTTGTTAAAACAAATCTAATTGAAAATTCAGAATCCCTATTTGGAAAGATTTTTTTTTTTTTTGGCAAAGGCAGTATAATAACAAAAATCTTGTGGAAGCCTGGAATATATTATCATATTTTGGGGTTGTAGTGAAAATTTTTAACTAAAAATTTAATTTACATTCATGATGTTATGTAGTAATTTTGACTCCAAATTAACCATTTTAAAATTGACAATGCTTATTAGAGAAATCATTATTAAAAAAGAATATATTTCAGGTAAATGTAGCTAACCATCAGATACCAGGGCCATAAAATCACTTCAGTACAGTAAAGCTAAGCACACCACAGTTCATAGCTATAGAGAAAGACAGAAAACAATTTTAACAAAGTAGAATTAAATACAAAGAACATGCAAGAGTGATGATGAATGATTTGATAAATTTCTTATAAATATAAAACAATAAGTTTAAAATCAATGGCTCTGCTATAGCTAGAGTACAGAATGCTCTTTTAAAATATTATGTAGTTATCTGGTAACTTCTTTTTAATTAGTTCTTTAAATGGTTAAAAATAGATTGTTGTCTATGTTCACAAGGTTCAACATTTGATCTACATTTATTAATTAAATGTCTGATCAATTTATTTTATTTTTATGTGTTTCAAGCATCATGCACATGTGTCATTTTGATATGTTTTATGGGAACTAACTTTGTATAAAATGAGGCTCTTTTTCCTATTTATGTTTTGCCTTGAATGCTATTTTATAACACATTACTATTGCTATCCATGGCAAACCCATCATGGGTTATGTTTGTCTAGGAAATCTTTGTCTATTTTTGTAACAAATGGCTCCAAAGAATCCTCTCTGGTAAGCTACTTATCAGTGGGGTTTGTTCTGCAACATAGTCTATAAATATTTGACTTTTATTTATAGATTTTAATCAGAATTCCCTCAAGGACATGTATGAAAATCTGAGCAATTAAAAGTTTGCCAGGTAATTCTGATGCATAGCTAGTTTGGTGGACCTTTACACTAGGCTCCAAAGAAACTGATACATTTTTAAAAGATTTAAAATGATCCTGGCCACATGTCATGCTAAAATAGCAACTAATGAAAGTTTAAATATGAACGTAAAAAACAAACCTAGTTAGTTTTTATACTTTCAGATTCCCATATGAGTTTTAAGGTGCCACTATGGCTCAATCTTTTTAAAAATATTTGCATTATTTATAGTACAACTTAAGTTGTGGCAAACTTGGACCCCCAAAAGCAGAACTTAAAGATGATACAAAATTTGGGGCACTTACTTTAGAGATAGGTAGGTCAGAGTAGATATAGTACTCTGCCCCATGAGAACATACAGGGAACCAGGTTAACCCTGGAATCCTCAGCACGCGGTTTCCCTCTGTGCCATCAAGGGTGGGCCGGTTCCTAGCCAGGGAGAATGGCATGAAGGGAGAATGGAGCAGAAGGGACTTCCTTATAAAAATGACATCTGGGAGGTGCCTGGGTGGCTTAGTCCGTTAAGTGTCTGCCTTTGGCTCAGGTCATGATCCTAGGGGCCCTGGGGCTCAGGTCATGATCCTAGGGGCCCTGGGGCTTAGGTCATGATCCTAGGGGCCCTGGGATCAAGTCCCCACTCAGCAGGGAGCCTGCTTCTCCTTCTCCCTCTACCTCTCCCCCTGCTCATGCTATGTTCTTGTAGATAAATAAAATCTTTAAAAAAAATTACATCTGGAAGTTGCATATTTCACTTCCATTCATATCTCATGGGCAGGCACTTGGTCACATTGAAATGTGCTTCTATCTGGGGACATAAGAGCCTAGTTAAATGGAAAGAATTTCTGACACAAAATACAGGAGAATGGGTATTAATGGGGTAATCACTGATGTCATACATAGTTCTTTTCCTCTGCCCGAGGCTTAATTGTCCACACTTATCTCTGGTCCTCTACTCTTTTTTATATCCTTCCTTTATATTCTCATGCCCTATTAAATCTTCAGCTTGCCGAAAGTCTTCAACTCCATTCCCAATTTCTTACCTAATCTCTAGACTTTATATCCACCTGGCCTGTCCACTTGGAGGCCCAATCACACCTCAAACTCAGTATCTTCTGAACCACAAAGACAACTTTTCTTTTCCCATCACAGGTAAAATTTTAGTCATTTGTTTCCACATATGCCTCTAGTTACTATGTTAGATTTCAAGCAACTTGAAGGCACAAAGCAGTTGCTTAATCACAGCTAGTTGCAAGAATTAAATAAGCAGTGATAATAAGGAATTCTAGAATTGTATAAACTGCAGTTTTCTGAGAGAATCTTTCCATTTTAAAAACCTTGAAAAGCCACAAGACCCAAACTTTTAACAAGCGAAAGAATTCCAACTATAATACACTATCATGTTGGTATTAAATACAACCGTTTTGTATTAGAGACTCATTATCTTAAGAGTTGAAGAAATTTCTATCATTTTTGAAAAGCTATAATTCTTAGAATGTTCTGCCTTATATTGTGCTGAAATGCGATCTTTTGTACATAATACACTTGATCAGAGTTCCGGATAGCAATAAAATACATTCTACATCTTCTATACCGAACATTGAAATACAAACTGGCATAGAATGTGAAAAGATTTATGTAACTTAAATCTTTTCAACTTTAATATGAGACTTTGGAGTGAACTATTGTTATCTATAAAAATGATGTAATTATTATAAGAGAAGCAATATTCATATATATATTTTCCTCCAATCTTTATTTTTTTTATTTTTTATTATTATTATTTTTTTATTCCTCCAATCTTTAAATTAAATGTTAAACTCAGCATCACCTGACCAAGACAGTATAATTTAGATGCAAAACATTTTGTCTCACTGTGAAACCAATATAATTTACTCACACCAATAAAAGTAATTGCTGAAAAGAAAGATTTATTATTCAGTCAATCCAATATATTATAAACACAAACCAATATACAGTGGCAATCAATTTATTATACTATATAAAGCATTTCGTGTGGAAACCAATTTATAATAAACCAAAGACTTAGTGCCAACCACATTTTTTAAAAGCTTGATATAATATTCACATAAATTCCATGCAAAAAAATTCAGGCTTGACTTTATAGATGTCCCAGACAGGTACATTGCTCTTCTTTTTTTTTTTCCAGGGTCACCAGCTTCCAAGAAAGTCAAAGATTTGTAAAAACTGGTTTTCTTTACATTGTGAATATAAAACAAAGGAATCATTAACAAAACAGAAGTGGATTCTCCTTTAAAAGCTTAAGAATTCTTCCGATCTGTTAAGTCATGGAACTCACTGTGAAACAGTAGCTGTAGAATCACATTTTTGCTGACTTCAATTTTATTTAAAGAAACAATTTAGCAGCATGGATTTTGCAAACACTAACACATTTCTCCAATTCACATTTTAGATTTGCTGTAGCCAAAGGAGCACTTGCCAAAGTAATAAAGCCTTTGCAACTTGAAATGAGTAGGTGTTTCCAAAACATTTCAATTATTCTCCAGATGACTCTGAGAGACACAGGGCGAAACTGATTTAGGTATGCAAAATGAGACATTTAGAAGCAGTCCCAACGTCCTCTCTCATACAATCCCATCTCTCCTGTCCTTTACACATGAATAATTATGTGCAGAGCTTTCTGGGGATTAACAAGTAAGAAAGAGAGAAATCAGGCAGGGAAATTTTAGGGGACAGCTTTCCAAATTCATTTCAATGTGATTCGACTAGCTCACATTCATTACAGTGTGTCCAATCTTACTGCTGATGAGACAACCAGAAATAATAGTCCTAGTAATCATGTGGCAAGTCTTTGACTCTCAAGTATCTTGCAGGATTTCTTCTAAAAGTAATGACAAGAGCATTTACTCTCAAACCTGTAAGCATAGATTATGCCAGACTAACTCTAATTTTAAGATGCTCAATTTATACCCACAATGAGTTATATCTTAAAAACCAAATGAATCATCACTTCTACGTAATCTGCATTTTACCTGGTGACATGGGCAGATGCCTGCTTTTAAAGTGATCCTTTATTTTATAAAAGTAAGCTTCTCACTGTTCCTTAATTAAGGATTGTTAAATTAATTAAACAAGAAGGCCATTTAGATGGGGGAGGGGGGCTAATATCATGATGACCTGCATAAACAAACTGAAATGTAAGCCTGTAAATGCCTCAAGATTACAAATGGAAACCTAAGGACAACCAATCACAAATAGCCGACTGAGCTTTAAGCAACAGCCAATCAATATTTTCCTTACTTTACTTTCACCTTTTCTCTATAAAAGTGTCTCTGGAGCTCCTGTCTCTGGAAAGCTCCTACTTGCTTCTGGTTTGGCACTGCCCAGTTGGAATGGGTTTTGATCAGATAAACTCTCATAATTTTTAACATGCCTCAGTTTATCTTTTAACAGGCTTTGCTTTTGCTTCTCAGTTTAAAATGCCTCTGTATACAGTTTCTCAGCCAAATCAAAATCCTGGTCACTTTCTTGTTCTCTCCAGTTCTCAACTTTGCTTTTTTTTTTTTTTGTCTCCTGCTTACCATTCCTTATTATGAAACAATAGAATTTTAAGTTTGGAAAGATCACTGAAGAGCTTAAGTGCATCCCTTGGTTGTAGGATGTGTAAACTGAGGACTGGGGGTAATCAACACTCAGCCTACCATCCATAGCTGTAAGTCCTTTCCCCACTATGGCAATGCCTGTATATAGTGATTTTAAAGTAGGTGATTGCTTTGAACTCTGTCTACCAGGAAGCTTGCTAAAAATTTCATGTTCAATATCTCATTCAATAAAAACAACAAACTTATTGGTTAAGTTACAATATTTTTCCTATCATTTCAAATAATGAAGCATATTCAGCTAGTAAGTTTATTAGTTGATTAAAAGTCCACAATTTGTATAACGGTAACTTTGTTATATAAGATCTATGACTTTTCCTTTCTTTCCATATCAATCTGAATATGTAAATACAAATGCAGAAAATTATAACACTGCATAGCTCCCATTCCAGGCCCCGTAGTTCTTCATCAGTCCAGCTTCTCTGTATATGCCCTATTTTTTGGCCACTGCTTTGTTAGGGAAAAACATAAAAAAACACATACACATGAACAGGTAAATAGGGACAATTTCAAGAAGGCACATCCTTGGAGATTCTATATTTATGTATTATATACATATAGTAAATACATGAGATGAATTAAATTATTTTATATATAATTATATATTTATATATTATATATATATAGCAAATATATGAGGATTAATTAAAACATTGACTCATTGACTTCTAGGAGGGTTTACTGAACAAGTCAACTCAGAAGACAACATTAAAGTGGGAATAAAGATAATGAGAATACTGGGCGAGCTTCTGGGAGAAAAAGTGGCAGTTTCCGCAGGGTTATCCCTGGACTGAAGAGTAACTTTGTGTTAGAACAAAGTGCTCAATCTAGGTGGATACAGTGCTAAAAGGAACCTTCTCTAGGCCCACCAATTAGGAAACAAGTGCTGCCTCTTGGATGATCAATTGCAAGAACAAGTCCTTCCAGCCCCATGGTGGAGCTCAGAGTTTGCCAAGCAAGCCTGAAGCTAGCTGGGTATTAGCAGCTGCTCCTACGCACTTACTAGTTGCTCTTGAAAAGGATACAATTTAGGGTGCCTAGGTGGTGCATTCGGTTAAGTCCCACTCTTGGTTTCGGCTCAGGTTGTGATCTCAGGGTCATGATCTCAGGGTCGTGAGGTCGAGCCTGCAATGGGCTCCACGCTCAAGGTGGAATCTGCTTGAGATCCTCCCTCTCCCTCTGCCCCTCCCCTTCGTGCTCTCTCTTGTTCTCTCTAAAATAAATAAATCTTTTTTTTTTAAAGACACAATTTGTACAAATTTATTGGATGGAACAGAGGCTCAGGAGGGTAATAAAAACAATCACACCTCAAATGCAAATAGTGTAAAATATCATCAGTCCAATCTCTGATAGGCTTAGAAATACACCCAGTTTGTACCATAAACTTCTTGTTTCCTCTTTGTCCTGCTCTGGTAGAAGGAGCAACTGAATTGGCTGGGTAGTACAAGATGATCAAAGATAAAAAAGGAGGGGTACAATCTTATATGGGAAGAAAATTTTAAATATTTCTATTTTAATATTATTATTATTATTACAGTACCAGAGAAGGAATTCAATTATGTCTTTTTTTAAATTTTTTTAAAGATTTTATTTATTTATTTGACAGAGAAAAAGAAAGAGAGAGAGCACAAGTAGGCAAAGAGGCAGGCAGAGGGAGAGGGAGAAGCAGGCTCCCTGCTGACCGGAGAGCCCTATATGGGGCTTGATCCCAGGATCCTGGGATCATGACCCGACCCTAAGGCAGCCGCTTCACTGACTGAGCCACCCAGGTGCCGCCATGTCTTCTCTTTTTTTGATGATATTATTTATTACTTGAGAGACAGAGCAGAAGCAGGGGGAGTGGCAGAGAAAGGGGGAGAAGCAGGGTCCCTGCTAAGCAAGGACCCCAATGTGGGGCTCCATCCCAGGACTCCATCAGGGATCATGACTTGAGCCAAAGGCAGACGCTTAATTGACTGAGCCACCCAGGTGCCCCAGAATTCAATTATGTTCAAAGTTGATATATATAGTTCATTTTTCCCATCATCATATTGCTATATCAGGTATTGCAAACATTTTTTTCTGTTATATGAGTTCCATGAGAGCAGATATTTTATCTGTTGCCTAACCACTTTATCTCCAGCATATCATAGTACTTAAAAGAAATATTTGCGGAATGAATGAATGAACAAATGAGTGAATGGGGTATGTAAACATAAATTTGTGTGGTTAGACAATATGTTACAACATTTGGGTGTCTTAATCTGTCCAGGTTGCTATAGTAAAATATAGTTAAATATCACAGCCTGGGTAGCTTATAAACAAAAGAAATTTATTTCTCACAATTCTGGAGGCTTGAAGTTCAAAGAGTACCAGCATAGTCAAATTCTGATGAAGGTCTCCTTCTGGGTTGCAGATTGCCAATTTCTTTCTGTGTTCTCACACTGCAGAAGGGGCTAGGGAGTTTTGTGGGGCCTCTTTTATAAGAACATTAATCTCATTCATGAAGGCTCTGCCAAAGACCCTTACACGTTGGATCCTTACAAAGACCCTAATACCATCATATTTGGGGGTTAGGATTCAGCATATGAATTTGGGGGAAACACATTTTCCTTGAAAAGGAAAAGTCCAATAATCCTCACCCCAAATTTCCCATGACTTACTTCCATTCCGCTTTCCTGAATACTCATTGCAAATATTTCTAATTGATCAAAGAAGGGGTATAAGAATAAAAATAAAGTAGACTTGAACAGATTTATTTGCAGATAAACTAAATGACCTCATTAGTAAGAGATATATAGTGCAAAACAAGAAAAGTAGTCAAATTTAAAAGATAAAAGACTATTGTCATGGTAGGAAGTATTAATAATCTTTTACAATTGATTGACCTTGAATTAATGAATTCCCCATCATAAGTCATGTTTCAGAAAAATGGATAAATACCTTTTCAGAAGTAGTCATTCATTTCATCCTTTTCAATTATTGATTCAGTTAATAGATAATTATAGAACACCAACCATTTGTCAGATATTAGGTCAAGCACTAATTATTCAATAAGATAAAGATAGATGTCATTCTTATCGTAATAAATGCAGATTTTCTTAAAAACCATTAAATACATAATCATAATAAAGAACAACCCAGGATCAGTGGTGAAAGTAGTTGACCACCCTCCCAGGATAATATTCGGTTTTACTATTGGCTGATAGAAAGGCCGCAAGGTACAGTACCTAAGGGTATTGACCTAAGTTAACTTGCCTAGGTTTTGATCTTAACATTACCAGTGAATTAGACAAGATATTTAATATTTATGTACTTTGTTTTCCTCATTTATTAAATGGAGATAATTTTTTAAAATAGTTTAATAAGATTAGATGAGGGATGGATGAATTATTTTAGTAACACACTCATCACTAACATACGTAGCCACATATTAAGAACCTTATAACAACTTGTTAAATAAATGATCTTTATGGAATCTTTAAAATACTAGACTTCTACACACACTTGCAAATATGTACCTTAAGTATAGCGAGCTCCCTTTACTACATCTTAAGCTCAAAGAAGTTCATTGATAAACTTGTTCCTCTACATAATACAATAGATTGACTGGTGGACTTAATTGGGACATAGCATGGGAGTGATGTGAATGTGCTATTTAGTATTTTTTCTGAAGATATTTTAGTAGTAAATGATTAATATGATTTAAGTAACGAAAAGGAAGTACATGTGTTTATTGTTTTAGATAAGTAATACTAGATGAGCAAAGTCCAACCCCAGAGAAAGAACCAAGCAACATTTATTATTTTTTTAAGATTTTATTTATTTATTTGACAGAACGAGAGAGCAGGAGAGCACAAGCTGTAGAAGCGGCAGAGGGAGAGGGAGAAGCACGCCCCTCACCGAGCAGGGAGCCCCACGCAGGGCTCGATCCCAGAACCCTGGGATCACGACCGAAGCCAAAGGCAGTTGTTTAACCAACTGAGCCACCCAGGTGCCCACCATTTATTTTTTTGAGTATCTATGAGAATTTAGCTGTGAAGGATAGGTTATAAGCATAAAGCCAGTAGCTTATATAACTGAAGAAGTAAGGACAATACCTGTGTTGCTATTACTAAAGAGTACAGATTAATAGGAAATTATCATACCATGATTAAGCATTACAGACACCAACTGCCATAAGAGATGGAAGAAAAGGAAAGAAAATAGCTTGAATGGGCCAAATCAGATGTATTTTACCTCCTCCCAACCCAATTCCTTATTCTCACCTTTTAAATCCATCTCTCACTTTCATTCTCAAATGGTTGGCTCTTCATGTCTTGTCTTGGGCTTTGTATGCTATAGGAGCTGAACAAAAAATTAACTGAAAATCACTGACTGCTGTGCATTTTTCTTCCCAAGGTAGATGACCTTGTTTCCTCAGAGTTTGAATTGGAAATCCATGACTTATGGATGTGAATAGTCTTCTTTGGGAATTCCAAGGCATGAGCAAAGAGCAATTTACACTGAGAAAAATTCCCTTCTCTGAAGAATTTGGCATTTAGGGGTGATTTATTATAGTTTAGCTATGCTTGTAACAGTCTTAAGAGTGCCTTATGTATACATATGCCTATATAAGCAAACTTGGATTTATTTTAATTCCCTGGAATTAAATATTATTATGCTAGTTGAATAGAAATTTGGAAGCAAATTATTTGCTTTATATCCCCCAAACTATCCATGTAAGTAAATGGAAATATTAATATTTTTAAATCTAACATAGAAATAGCAGTTAAGATTTCTAAGCTTGTCTGATCGATTGCTGAAGGGTTGTTATAATACAGTTGTTTCAGGGAAACAAACCATTACAAAATAGATTTCATGTCTATTAACTTTCAAATGATATTTGCTATTAAGTGGGGAAGGGTCAAAGGGTGAGAAGGAAGTAAGAGTTATTCAGCACCTAAATTCCTTTAACCACCAGGTGTTTTAAGTAGTCTATCACTACTTTTGTATAATAAAGATTTCTGTATTTAAAATAAAAGCTAATACTTACTGAGAACTTATTATGTACCAGGCACTGTTCCAAATATTAACTCATTTAATGTATAATAACTTACTAATGCTTATTCTAATTAATTCTACTTAATTCTAATAAGTGGATTTTTAAAAATGAGGCAGAAGTCTAAGTAACTTGCCTAAGATTATACAGTTGCAGTGGTGGAGTAAAAAACTCACCCAGTAGGTACGATCATATTCTATGCTCTTAACTCTTAAGTTACAACTGCTTCATATGGATTTATATTTCTATGTATTAGAAGGCAAAATGATTTATATTTTTGCCTTGTTGGACTTTGCTAGCTCCAGAAAAACTTGTCATGATGTGGGAAATAAAATTTGTTATGATGTAAAAGAATTTTCCTTTAGAGATGGGAACCCATTGAGGTCATTTCAGGTGTTTTCTTATCTACTTCAAAAAATTAAAAGATGATTACAGCCAAGACATTGGAGGAGTTGCAAAACTGAATTGTTTTGAAGGTCAAGAAGGACCAAAGGTACCCTTTGTTTATGGGTTATGCTTTAAGGTTCCCCTATTCCAAGTGATTGAACTAGAAATGGATTCTTACAAATAAATCTTTTAATTAAATTAAATTAACAAAATTAACAAAAATTAATTAAATTAAATTAAATTAACAAAATGAGTAATGAGGAAAGTCTGTTGTTAAATAAAAACTATTTTCTTAATAAGGAAAGATGTGAGCAAATTTGTGTTAGGTGTGGTCAATCTAGTAAAAATTATTTTTTGGCTTTAAATATATATAAAGAGTATACTAGTTTGCAAATTCTCTTCAGAAATAGATTACAAAAAGGTTTTTAAAAAGGAAATAAAGAAAAAAAACAGCAAATTTAAGGGACTTTGAGTGCATTTTAAAATTTCTTGATTTTCATTGTCATTACCCACGTCATTACAAGCTCCTATCTGCTGTAGGCTAGTGAGAAAACTAGTTGACTACTTCTTGCAGCCCTTTTCTGATAGTGCAGTGACATAGGAGTGTGTTTTGACATGCTCATTAACAAGATGGCCATACATTTTCCCCTCATTATATCTAGTTGGTGGCCTTGAGAACTTGTCTGCAGGATTACTGTTTTTATTCAAATGGAAAGGAAAGAAATCATTGATATTTTTTGCTTAAAGTATACATAGATACAAAATACAGGAAAGTGTGTTAATAGATGTGTACACATCTGGAGAGAGTGCTTTGTCTTATTTTTATTATTTTAGAAAGGCTTTGATTTTGATAATAATCTTCTATATCTATTTATTTCTATAAATATTATTGTCATATTTTAAGAGTTACAAACATGAGTCTTCTTTCCCAAGATTTCTTAGTGTGAATTAATTTACTCTACTTAACAAACTTTATAACATATATTTTTAATTTTTTATTGTTATGTTAATCACCATACATTACATCATTAATTCTTGATGTAGTGTTCCATGATTCATTGTTTGTGCATAACACCCAGTGCTCCACGCAGAACGTGCCCTCTTTAATACCCATCAGCAGGCTAACCAATCCCCCCACCCTCCTCCCCTCTAGAACCCTCAGTTTGTTTTTCAGAGTCCATCATCTCTCATGGTTCGTCTCCCCCTCTGACTTATTCCCCTTTGCTCTTCCCCTCCTGCTATCTTCTTCTTTTTCTTTTTTCTTAACATATGTTGCATTATTTGTTTCAGAAGTACAGATCTGTGATTCAACAGTCTTGCACAATTCACAGCGCTCACCATAGCACATACCCTACCCAATGTCTATCACCCAGCCACCCCATCCCTCCCACCCCCCACCACTCCAGTAACACTCAGTTTGTTTCCTGAGGTTAAGAATTCTTCATATCAGTGAGGTCATATGATACATGTCTTTCTCTGCTTGACTTATTTCACTCAGCATAACACCCTCCAGTTCCATCCACGTCGTTGCAAATGGCAAGATCTCATTCCTTTTGATGGCTGCATAATATTCCATTGTGTATATATACCACATCTTCTTTATCCATTCATCTGTCGATGGACATCTAGGCTCTTTCCACAGTTTGGCTCTTGTGGACTATAATATATTTTTTAAAGATTTATTTGTGAGAGAGGGAGGGAGCGAGGGCCGTGCACGCATTGGGGGGGAGGGGCAAAAGAAGAGGGAGAGACTATCTCCAGCTGACTCCCCACTGAGTGTGAAGCCCAACTAGGGGCCCAATCCCTGGAAGCTGAGATAATGACCTGAGCCAAAACCGAAGGTGGAACACTTAACCAACTGAGCCACGCAGCTGCCCCTACAATATATTTTTAAATGATTAAAGAGTCTTTGAAACCTTCATAAAGTATTTACAGATAGAGAAAAGTTAATACCCTAAAATCAAAACCATTCTTCAAATTCCTTCTTTTCCATCACAACAACCACCACTATCATCATCCTTTGTATCAACTGTCAACCATCACCAACTTCATCTTTCATTATAGCAGATTCATTCACCAGCATTGCATATTTCTTTCTCCAAATATTTACATTTCATAAACACCTATGTGCAAGTGATTAATGTCAGGTATTTCCCAACAAAAGTGGACACCCTCTTTTTCTTTACATATTTTAAGAAATAGACTTTGATTCTCTTCTTCATATTCATTTCTATTTTCATTCCTCTTTTCCATTCTATCCGTTTTCTCCCCTCCTTCTTTCCTTCATTTCATAGCAATTGTGACTGAGAAAGTCCCTCCACGAACTTAACTGCAAATCAACTTTTAGGTTCTAGTTAGTAAGAGCTGACCAGTTCACCTTAACAGAGTCATCAAGTAGATCATGATCTGCAGTAACTACTAGATAGTGTCATCTTTATCAGTGATAGTGAACAAATGACAAATAAGGCATTCTAAATCTTTGTCTTATTTTTGCACATCTCTGAAGGAAAATGAAATTGCTTGAAGATTTCAATGAACATGCTCTCCTATCACTAGGAAGTCTTCAGTTAATATTGTGCTACGATGCAAAAGAATTATAGAATGGCAAATGTAAACCTTTATACTGCATTAAATAACATTTTATGAACAGAAATAGAGCATATAATATGTGAGGCAAAGACATAGAACATGAGAATGTGGAGTAAGATGTAATTTATTTTCTTAAAATGGCTCTTGTCTATTATATTTCAGTTCCATCTCACTTTATAATAGATATTCTTATCAGACATTTATCTGCCATCACTTTCTGACATAATACACATCTTGTGATTTTCAATTTTATCACACAATAAACTTCCTTTATGTTCTCAAAAATAACATGAGTTAGAATTGACTAAAAATAATCCACAGTATTACCATAGGTATTTCAAACTAGAAAACTGACTCATTGTACTCTACCTGGCTATAAAGAATGGATTTTGGAGGACTTCAAAGGATTCCACCAAAACATCCTCAAAGAGTTTAATAGCTTTTATTTATAGTTAAATTATAAAGAGAATTTGTTCAGGTTGTTACATGGAAGCAAAAGAGACAAAAAAGACTTCTCTTTATACTTCAGCCTCTCTTGGCAGTTTCCTCCATATTAATAATTGTGGTTGATATAATATTGGAATTATAAAAGTTCCTTAAGTTCTGCCATAGTGTTAATTTCCTTGTGATGCACTTTTAGTTAAAATCGACAATGACTTTTCTGTTTGCTTCTACTACAAAATTAAAAACATAAGCTGAAGTTCAAAGCATCACAGAGTGATCCTCTACCCAAATCCACCAAATTTGATAATGTTTGTCCCATCTGTGAAATGTCTCTTTCTCTGACTTTATCTTTACAATCATCATTACCATCATGTTATTAAATAGCTTCTAAACTCCTGTTTCATCTAACAAAACCTTACCAGTAAAGAAATCACATCTGTTTTATCCTTTTCAATTAGTCCTGAAATACCCATGGGTCCTTCCTCATAATCGCTTACAAATGGAACTAAAATTATGTATTTCCCTACTTTTGACATATTTAATCATTTTATAAAATGTGTAACAGCAAATAGGCATTATTTTGTCTGTAGATGGTTTATCTGGGTATTAGGCAGATTGAATCTATTGGATTTCATAAACAATTTAGGGAAAGTAAGCTTTGAGACCATATACCCATTCTTTTGCCAAGTAAATTAAAAAATGCCTACCTAAGTGGCAATTAATTTATTAGTGGTAACAAATTACAAAATCATGCCCTTGTTATCTGCTCATTGTGTTTTTGTTTTCTGTCTCTACATCATCTAAAGTCGAATGCAGCTTAACCTCTCTAGTAATATAAATCCACTGCAAGTGGTTTGATACTTAAGAAAGTTTTTGTATGAACATTTTACTACATCTATATGAATTCTACTTTCATAAAGAGTATGACTCTCATATCAGACAACTAGGGTTTGAATCCTGGTCCAACCACCACTAGCTTTGTGACCCTGAGCATGAAACAATAATGGTAATAGCACCAATTTCATAAATTTGTTGGGTAAATAAATGAGATAAAGCACTTAGCACAATCAGTGCCTGGCACGTAGCACTTAAATATTAACTATTACTTTTATGGCCAAAGATAGAAAAATCTATTAACATATAAAAAATTTTACATATAAATGTGTTGGTGTATTTATTTTGTTCATTTATCTCATATATATGTGTTATATTCATATTCATATATATGAATGTGTCTTAAACTGAAAACTACTATAAGGCAAAGATGAATCTTGAACTCTTCCTACAAACCATCTAATATAAAATCTCTATAATTAATTTCGTACCTATAACTTATTTTCAAGTTTTTATTTAAATTCCAGGTAGTTAACATACAGTGTAATATTAGTTTCAGGTGTAGAATTTAGCTATTCATTGCTTATATACAACACCCAGTGCTCCTCACTACAAATGCTCTCCTTAATGTCTATCACCCATTTAGCCCATCCCCCCACCCATCTCCACACCAGCAGCCCTCAATTTTTCTCTATAGTTGAGAGTCTGTTTTCTGGTTGATCATACCAGTAGCTTTTATATGGTGAGAAGAAAGCCCACTTTTTTCCCAATAAATTATAATTATACTCTAAGAGAAAGCTTATATGACCTTCTGTAAAAGAAAACCCTTTTAGTACCTTTCCAAGGAAGACATATTACCTAAAAATACTATGGGACTCAACTCGTATTTATCATTACCCAGTACTATTATTAAAACTTCACATTCAATGTTATGAATTCAAATTCTTTTTATGCAAAATATTTTTAAATATTTATGTATTTATTTACTGAATTCAAGGTAAGAAAAGTTCTCAAAAAAGCAAGATAGTAAAAGCAAAACAATTGCTTGAACACACTTAAGATTTTCATAATATAGTGCCATGAAAACTGGTGTAGAATTTAAAAATTGTGGCGGATGGCCAAAGAGTTTGCACTATCAGTGAATTTTAGTTAATTAAAACATTCGATTGGCAGTGTTTGGGAATGTGTTTACCCTTTAAGTGAAATATATTACTTATTGTTTGAAATTCATTAATTCTTAAAAACAAACCTCAGAAAATTTATTACATATAATTGAATTCCAATACAGAATTACCTTCAGAAAATTTATTTTGGAAATCAAGGAAACCAAGATTTTATTTAAAGCTATCATAAAACTTGGTAGTTTTATTTTATTTTGTTTTGTTTCTTTTTTTTTTTAGATTTTATTTATTTATTTGACAGAGAGGGAACACAAGCAGGGGGAGTGGGAGAGGGAGAAGCAGGCTTCCCACAGAGCAGGGAGCCCGATGCAGGGCTTGATCCCAGGACCCTGGGATCATGACCTGGGCCAAAGGCAGACGCTTAATGACTGAGCCACTTAGGTGCCCCTATTTTGTTTTGTTTCAATTACTCTTTTATTTTATTAAAATATCGAGGTCACTTTTCATTCACCAGTTTGGTAAGAAGTCCAATATCAGTCACCATTGGACTTTTTCAATGGCATGAAATTATATGTGCCTCAAGAGCGTGAGAACTGGCCTGGTTCTTAGTTCATGATGGTAAACATCACTGGTTACCTCCTTTTACAAAATACTGCTGAACTGGCCCTTTACCCACCATCAGACATTTTTCAGGGAAGTCAGTTGTGATTCTCCCCAGTAACCCTGTTCTCTGACTGTAGGTTCTGTCTGCATTGATTCTGTCTGCAAGGCAAGAAGCTTAGCATAAAAAGCCTGCCATCCCCTACCTAAGGTACTGTATGTATGAGTAGAAAAAAAAAAAAAAGTTTTGTGAAACATTTCACTTAATACAGCAGCCTAGAAAGGCTTGAGAAAGCTTATTTCTCCTACCTTTGGTATTGGACCACTCTCTTCTTCAAGCACCCAACTGGGGAGCTGTTCTATTGGGCTTTTATAGTACAAAGAAGTTCTAATTCTCCTTGCACACCTTCTAATCAGTTGTTTTGAAATGCTTTAAAGAATGACACTTCTTGGTAAAGGGAAGCAGGAAGATAAAATCACCATGAGGTTTCTTGTGTTTGTTTTTGGTTTTGTTTTTTGAATCTGATATATCAGAGCGAGGAAAAAAATAAGATCACAATAAAATATCTTATAACACAGATATGATCATGCTCATATTGCAAAGGAGTAGTTTAGGTGAAATACCTTCTTTTTACAGCTGGAATAAATTACTCATTGCTAAAAAATTGGGGTTAAATGGGATTAAGGCCCAGATACTAATTTTGTTACAGTGTTTCCTCTGTTGACTGGTTCTACTGCTTCTGAAGCACTCTTGATTGAAATTTAAAGTGGAGCATGTATTGTAAATACAAGACAAATGCTGATGCCAAATGAAATACGCTCTAACCCATGGATATGTCCATAGTTTAGGGTACTTACATAAAGAATTTTTGTCTAATATGGTAGTCATTTTGATATGTAGGTCTTGAACCTATGTTCACTGATGAGAGAGTAATCTCCGATATTAGTATGATTTGGTTCCTGCTTCTCTTCTCTGCCTGTGGCACACTTCTGTGTTAGGAGTGCAGATATACCATTGAATGATGGTATATGTATTGAATATATACATATATTGGATGATGGAAAGAAAGTTCCCTCTTCTCATGGAGTCTACAATCTAGTGAGGAAGACTACAGTAAAAAGAAAATAATTACATAACAATGTAATGACACATTGTGACAACCAATGTGGGGACGAAGCTGTGGGGAGGAGGTAAGCTTTAGACAGGAAGGTGAGCTCAAGGAGAACATTTCCTGCTAAGTAATATTTGAGCTCACAATTGCAGGAACACAAAGAGCCAGACATATCCATTTGGGAATTACAGCATTCCAGATGAAGGGCATGGTAGCAAGTACAAAGTCATTGAGGTACAATGAGCTTTACATGATTGAATTACAAAAAGGAAGCTAGGCCAACCTAACTCTCTTAAAGTAAGGGGAGGCTACAAAGACATGGATTTGGAGATGGAAAGAAGAGCCAGGTCATACGGCATTTTATCATGCAAGGACAGGAATTTTTATTTTAAGTGTAAAGGTGACTTATTATAATGCTTTAATCAGGAAAGATTTTTTTTAAATGTTATTTTTAATAGTTAAGGAATAGGTTGTAGAAGTGTAAGGATGGAACAGGAAGTCTGACCAGGAAACGATGTTGACTTAGGCTAGCCTAATGGTAGTAGACACAGAGGGAATTAGACAGATGCAGGTAGACCCTGCAGTTGAAGCTAATAGCTCTTCCTGATAGACTCAATGTGTATTACGTTGAAAATGGAGAAATTAAAGATTACCCAAGTACCCAAAGCACTTGATTGAATGTGAATGCTGTTTATTTGCATGAGAAACTCGAAATTAACAGGAATGTGGTATGGACAAGGATTAAGAGTTGTCTTTTTGTCTTTGTATAGCAACACATTTAAGCCTATAAAGGAGCTGCTATAATTATCAGCACTTGACAAAATAGGAAACTTAGACTCTAAAAGAGAAAAGAAAAAAGAAAAAGAAAAACTTGCCCAGTGTCACATAGGTAATCATGAATAGAGCTAAGATTTGAACCTGATTGTTTCCAAATACACGGAATCTCTGAGTAAAACCGCCATAGGAAAAGTGGTTGGGGACATGGGGAGGAGTAGGTAGGGAGAAGGTTATAACTGCAAAGTGAAGGAACAGAAAGCAGCAGCAGAAGACACACTCCGTACAGGAGTTAGCTGTTATTAACCCATCCCACCAAATAGTTTATTTGGTGACTATCCCCTGGGTGAAGACCTGCATTTGATACTTTTATGGCTACATCATAATACCTATTCTTTGAACTTTATAGTTCAAAGGGACTTTTAGATCCAGAAACACTCTTCACTTTGAGCGTTATCTCCCTGTTTTCTGGGGACTCTACAGATGCACTGGAAACATATACTTGCTCAGAAAAGAGAGAGCTTTTATAATTTCCAAGTTCCAAAAATGAACAATTTCTTAGAAAATCACAGCTTTCAGTTAAATGTTATGTCAACTTAGAATTTATAATAGAGAAGAACTAATAGCCCTGAATAGAAGCCACTGTATACATCGGTAAGTAATTTTAATGCTTACTCACCACTCTGCTAGGACACACGGCCTGAACTTCTTGGCCTTTACAATTAAAGTCCTCTTTTGAATAAAGAAATAAAAAAATTGCCCAAAGTGGTGAAAAGTTCTGCAATGCAGACACATTTATTTCAGGGCAATAGATGGAGCTAACCAATGAGTTTCACTGCTGCTTTTGAGTCAGGAACTATTAATAGTGTTTATAAATGGGATCAGCTTGAAGCCTAGACTACCACCTACCATATTGGTAGTTGGTGGTGCAATGACAGACTGAAAAGCATTAGATAAAAATGGAAGAACAAATTAAAAGGCTATGTAAATAAATGCATAATTTCTCTGACATTCTCTTGCATTTCATGCATGAGCTCAGTGCAGTGAATAGATTAACATGTTTAGTTTTCAAATTCAGTAGCTGAGGTTTTTTATGAAAGTTGAGTAATACAGATGGTAGGCAATTATTCATGGCGCATCAGAAAGCCACTATGAAGCCCTATTAAAAAACAACCGTTGATGGGTAATCATGGTTTCTGGAAAAAAAAAAACTTGGTAAAAAATGAAATCTCTGGTGTGTTCAAATGCTTGCTAATGCGTCAAGTTAAGGCAAGGTTAAGATGTCAGTGTCATTAACTACAAGATCAAATGACCTGGGTCCCTTATTTTCCCTTCTAAAGTCTGCTAATTTAAACCAGTGCTTTTATTATGATTATATTGTTATTATCAATGTGCCTTTCTAGCATATCACGACTCTCACGTAGCCTTACAGTAACTATGATGTTTCTTCTTTTTAAAAAAGTGACCCTCATCTCTTCTTCATTAAAGCATTCATTTAATTGGATTTTGCTTTTAAGGGCATTTGCAAAGTCATAGTACATGACTGCAATTGATAACAATCAGCACATAGTGCAACAGTAAATTTCACTGTTAATAATAATGACTTAACGAGAGCTCAATACGAGGTGAATGCTTTCAAACTTGCTCCCTGTAGATCATCTCTAACTTTTCAAAATAACTTGCCAAGATGTTATAGATTGAATTGTGTGCCTTCCCCACCCCCAAATTCATATGTTGAAGTTCTAACCTCTAATGAGACTATATTTGGAGATAGAGCTTTAATGGAAGCAATTGAGATTAAATGATGTCATAAAGGTGGGACCCTAATCCAATAGGACTGCTGTCCTTATAAGAAGAGGTAGAGGACACCAGGAGCACACATACCCAGAGAAAAGCCCACATGCAGACACAGGAAGAAGGTGGCCATCTGCAATCAAGAAGAGAGGCCTCAGGAGAAGCAAAAACCACCCGACACCTTGACCTTGGACTTGTAACCTCTAGAACTATGAGAAAATACATTTCTGCTGCTTAAACTACCACATCTATGGGATTTTGTTATGGTAGCCCTAGCAGACTAATAATACACAAGGTAAGGATCAGTGTGACTATTTGAAAAGAAAGGGAACTGCCCATCAAAGCTCAATCTGGAGGATTCCCCATGAGTGCCTCTTATGGGAATCAGCCCTGGCTTGATCAATCGAAGGCTTTTCTGATTTCATAGCCTGGGTTGACCCACTATATTTACAAATGCTCTCTTAGAGCTGAAAGTTACTCTAATTTAATTCCAAGCACTCTTGACATATATGGAATTTGAGATAAGGGAGTAAATATGTGAGCTTTGTTCTTATTTTTAAAATAATGTTGGGGGGATGGGTTAGCCTGGTGATGGGTAATGAGGAGGGCACATTCTGCATGGAGCACTGGGTGTTATGAACAAACAATGAATCATGGAACAGTACACCAAAACAAATTATGTAATATATGGTGATTAACATAACAATAAAAAAATTTAAAAAAAAATGTGGTGTTTGATTCTACTTTTCTGGCTCTTCCAAGTCAGACGAGGCCAGAGCTCTTGGGTATTTTGAAAGGATTTTGATTATTTCACTCATGCCTTTAGTGCACTAATATCTAGTAGTCACCTACTATATTCCTGGAGGATTCTATTATTATGGATACAACAATTAAGACATAAACCAGTCCTAAAGAGCTCCAAGGTACATTGTCCTATGGGAGGAATGAGCACAAGAACAAATCACTAAAATATTCTTTAGCGGTGCAACTCACAGTGCGGTGCGTGATCTCACACCAACCTGCAGAATCTTACTGGTCTGCCATGCGATTAGTACAAAAGGTGAGAGGGAGTATTTAGAAATTTCCACAGTGATTTGGCATAAGTACAAAATCCAACCTTTTTGTGCGTGTATATTTACAAAAATATTGGTCTGGTCTGTGATCAACAGGGAATTAAACAAGCAAACAGACATACAAAAAATAGTCCATTACCAAAGGTAGATTGAGAAGTTCTGTTTTATGTGATGTCTCTGTTTCCCTCATCTTGAGGAGGGAAGATGGAAAAAAAAATTCAAACACATGAGTCTTTTATACACAATTGTCTGCATATTTTTATTGTATTTACTTCCACTTAGGTCAAGAGGAAATAAAATTAATAGTATAATTGGGGTCAGCTACTGAGTGTATTTTATTTTTTCTTTAATTTTTTATTGTTATGTTAATCACCATACATTACATCATTAGTTTTTGATGTAGTGTTCCATGATTCATTGTTTGTGCATAATACCCAGTGCCCTCTTTAATATCCATCACCAGGCTAACCCATCCCCTCACCCCTCTCCCCGCTAGAACCCTCAGTTTGTTTTTCAGAATCCATTGTCTCTCATGGTTCATCTCCCCCTCCGATTTCCCCCCCTTCATTCTTCCCCTCCTGCTATCTTCTTCTTTTTTTTTTTTTTAACATATATTGCATTATTTGTTTCAGAGGTACAGATCTGTGATTCAACAGTCTTGCACAATTCACAGCGCTCACCATAGCACATACCCTCCCCAATGTCTATCACCCAGCCACCCCATCCCTCTCACCCCACCCCCAATACAGCAACCCTCAGTTTGTTTCCTGAGATTAAGAATTCCTCATATCAGTGAGGTCAGATGATACATGTCTTTCTCTGCTTGACTTATTTCGCTCAGCATAACACCCTCCAGTTCCATCCGTGTCGTTGCAAATGGCAAGATCTCATTCCTTTTG
>NW_027397066.1:23019360-23035960 GCF_003265705.2 Callorhinus ursinus | reverse complement strand
GGTAAATACCCAGTAGTGCAATTGCTGGGCCGTATGGTAGCTCTATTTTCAACTTTTTGAGGAACCTCCATACTGTTTTCCAGAGTGGCCTCACCAGCTTGCATTCCCACCAACAGTGTAAGAGGGTTCCCCTTTCTCCACATCCCCACCAACATCTGTTATTTCCTGACTTGTTAATTTTAGTCATTCTGACTGGTGTAAGGTGGTATCTCATTGAGGTTTTGATTTGGATTTCCCTGATGCCGAGTGATGCTGAGCATATTTCATGTGTCTGTTGGCCTTTTGGATGTCTTCTTTGGAAAAATGCTCATGTTTTCTGCCCATTTCTTGATTGGATTATTTGTTCTTTGGGTGTTGAGTTTGGTTAGTTCTTTATAGATTTTGGATACTAGCCCTTTATCTGATATGTCATTTGCAAATATCTTCTCCCATTCTGTGGGTTGTCTTTTGGTTTTGTGGACTGTTTCTTTTGCTGTGCAAAAACTTTTTATCTTGATGAAATCCCAATAGTTCATTTTTGCCCTTGCTTCCCTTGCCTTTGGCAATGTTTCTAGGAAGAAGTTGCTGCGGCTGAGGTCAAAGAGGTTGCTGCCTGTGTCCTCCTTTAGGATTTTGATGGACTCCTGTCTCACGTTTAGGTCTTTCAACCATTTGGAGTCTATTTTTGTGTGTGGTGTAAGGAAATGGTCCATTTTCATTCTTCTGCATGTGGCTGTCCAATTTTCCCAACACCATTTGTTGAAGAGACTGTCTTTTTTCCATTGGACATTCTTTCCTGCTTTGTTGAAGATTAGTTACCATAGAGTTGAGGGTCCATTTCTGGGCTCTCTATTCTGTTCCATTGATCTATGGGTCTGTTTTTGTGCCAGTACCATACTGTCTTGATGATGACAGCTTTGTAATAGAGCTGGAAGTCCGGAATTGTGATGCCGCCAACTTTGCTTTTCTTTTCAACATTCCTCTGGGTATTCGGGGTCTTTTCTGGTTCCATACAAATTTTAAGATTATTTGTTCCATTTCTTTGAAAAAAGTTGATGGTATTTTGATGGAGATTGCATTTTATTTTAAAGTAAAAAAAAGAGAAAAAAGATTCTAAGATAACTTTATACAAATTGACTTTCTTATTTGTATTAGTTATCTATTGTCTCAATCAGAAACTACAGCAATTGAGCTTAGGTAGTAATTAGACACCCTCTCCTCTTGCTTAATTTTACAAGGATTTAAAATAATTATCCAGGAACCTCTGCTTCTGCTATTATGGTTTAACAGGGAGATGAGCAGGTCAGGACCTGGATATGTTTTGAAGGCTGGAGCAAGGTGGGAGCTTCCAGATACATTTTTTGGTTTAATTTTTTCAGGGAATGCCCAGGCCATTCTTTTCTGGCTTTCCCAAGATGAGAAAGTTGGGATTCATGTGCCTTATCTTGGCCCAGGAGAATTCACTAACATCTCAGTGGCAATCACTCACATGACTCCTGAAGAAAAGAACGCCTGGGTCATCATAAGAACATCTTGTTTGCAACCAGGGGAGACAGGGGCTTGGATACCTGGTCTATGCCACTATTATTTTCTTGAATTTTAAGTGGTTTGATAGAAAAGAAATCACAGTGCAAAATTACAAGTGGGAATGGAAAGGTTTTGATGAACTAGTCCAGAAAATATTTGGCAACCAGTACAGAAAGGCAATGCAAAGTTAAAAATTGTTATGGACCATCTTGGTGTCATAGAGAAAGAAGTAATTAACTTATATATTTATAAGTAGAACAAATTTTAAAAGATTTAACATTACGCTTATGGTAAATTTACAGAAAAAATTTAATACAATGAATTTATATATTAATCATGCCCATAGATACCCAATTACTAATAAATCTTTGTCCCTCATCAAGTTTTATGGGAAACTCTGCTTGAATTTGAAGTACTTTTGCTATGCAGAATTTCTATTCCACCTACTCTAATCTAGAAAAGCAATTGACTTTTGCCAGTTCTATTAAAAAAACTGGTATACCACCTTTCCAGGTAGTGCAATCAGCTTTCCTCTTTTATTTCCTCTTTCTACAAAGGAGAACTTGTTTTGCTTTCCTTTTCTCTTGGCAAAATCAAGAGAGAGTATAATTGCAACTCCCTGCATGTGCCTAGAATGAAATCCTTACAGAGGATTCTTTGCCATTAGAAATTAATCATTTTCTGGGACCTATTCTTCTTTTCCAAATTTTCTTTTTCCATGAAGGAGCTTATAAATTCCAGTTTAAATTTAGGATGTGATTGGTTTCTTTATTAGTTTGTGTAGGCTTTTTGGTACAATTGCATGTATTTTTCTAAGGGAATAGCCTTTTTTTAAGTGCAAGATTCATTTGATTTTGAAATGTCAGAATGTTTGAGCAAGACCTTGGCATTCTTAATGTGGATATATGAATAGATTCTTCAAGAAAAACACTATCAATTACGTTGCTATTTCTACATTTAATTGAAAAAAAATCTAGATGGAACATAAATCCTGAGGAAACTGAATGTCATTGTATAATATAGATAAGAAAGTTTATCAAAGTTATAATATTTTAATTTTTATAAACCACATGCAAAATCCTGGAAGTAACAGATGATTATAATTAAACATTATGATGTCTCTTTTACTTTTACCCACATATCGTAACACACTAAGGAAGAGAAAGCATGGAGAAGGGGCATGCTAAGTGGCAATTAATGAATACAGTTCTCCCATTTGGGAGGTATTGTGAAAATTGAAGTTTTTCTATATTAGGACCCAATTCAGCACCTTGGGTCTATTGTTTATTATATTCTGAAATCTGGAAGCTCACTTACACCTTCTGACTCTCAGATTGGAACTAATAAATCTACCACTATTGTTATGGAATTTAAATGAGGGAAAACATGAGCATACACATTGTAAACTGGAAGACTCTACGTAAATGTGGATTATATTTGGGTTTGTGATGCTTACATCTACTCCTTCTCCATGTAAGACTTGAAACATTTAATTATATTCTGACCTAAGGGGAAATGTGTATATTTCATTTTTAAATTATTAACAATATGGACTGCATATATGCTAGAGAAATTAAACCACCACTTGGATGTCTTTATTTACACTGATCTCTGAAATAATGGATGTCTTCCTCTATCATTTTTTTCTTTGTGAACCAGAATTTATGTATTTTCCAAGGATTGATCAGGTGCCTTCTTAAGCATATTGATATTTTCATCTTTACCACCAATTCATTGCATAATTTTTTTTTCCAGACACTGTTTGTCATTGGTTCTGTAGTCACAGGCAAAGATTCAGGATCCAAAATACCTGAGAGGTCGAAAAAATATCAATAGATCTCCAAATCTAATGGAAGGCATGTTTAGTATGGTGTCCTTTCTCCCAGCGAGCTGGCATTCTTTGGCACCTAGGGCAATCTAGAAAAAACAAACATTTGTCTGGTTGCTGAGAACTGAAAGAATTTCATTGCCTCATTTAGCAGAGGGACTCTGCCGACAAATTACAATCTTTTCAAAGAAGTGCATTTGACCCAAGATTATATATGTCACAGAAACATTTTCTCTCCTAATGTAACACAGCAGGAGCCCAGATTCCAGTTCCCCTCTTCTGCTGAGCTCTATCAGCTTTATGGTTTCCATGACTTACAACATACTAATCTTGAATTCTCAGTTTCTAACCATCTCAGACTGCTGGAATAATGATGAACATTATGCTTCTGAAGACCACATTTTGTGGTAATGCTTCTTAGATGTGTACATGTGTGGTTTAGGGTGGGAATTTATTTGTGAATCTATTGGAGATGACCTTAATAAAAAAATCTATAGACCAAAAAGATGTGAATGGTTCTGAATTATTTAAAAATAATTACCAGCAAATAAATGTGAGTTTGTATCTATTGACTATTCCAGCTGACAAAGCTTCCTCCTATTTCAGGAATTTTTCACTTGCTTACTTGTGCCTGATAAATCCTCTGATCCCCCTCTTCACCATCTCTCTCCCCCGGGCCATCCCTTCCTGTGCATGTCTTGCTCACACCCATCTCCAACCACTCTCCCGTGTCTACCTCCAGACCTAGAAATGGCTGATTCCTTCTTTCCGCTTTGTAATCTGCTTAAGGCTTTCCCTGATCACTCATCTTCACTCATTTTCTCAATGATACAAAAGCAGTTAATTTAGTCTAAAATTGTGCACTATTATCTATTTGTAGAATATAGCTTTCATTAAGGTAGAGATACAATCTTATTCACCTTTGAACTGTCAGTATCTAGAAGAATGTTTAGCATATAATGGTTTTCAATATATACTGTTATTGACTAACTAAATGAATTCAAGTTCTTTTGACTTTAAGGAAAATGCCAGATTTCCCCCAAAAGAAGAAGGATGGATAATTGAGAAGTTCTTCTTGACATTGTATTGGAGTTGATTTATTTTGAATATTTAATCTCTATAACTTAAATCATGCTAAAAGAAAGATTATGGGATATGCCATAAAACAAAGCTAGATCAACTACTAGTTCCATTTTTTATAAGCTATGTGGCCTTCAAAGAGGCACCTATGTAGACCTCAGTTTTTTCCATCTGCATATTTTCATTAATAATATTTATGAGACTTAATGTATGAATATTCTTTTCTAGTCCTGATCTCACTCAAAACTCAAGATTCTTAGGTCCAACTACCTTCTTGAAATTCCCACCTGGATATCTAATTGACATCTTAAAACAGCATTTCCAAAGCTGAATTCAGTGATTTCCTCACTTAGTTTTCTCTATAATCTTTCCCACCTCAATAAAAGGCAACTCTATTTCACTACTTGATTCACGCCAAAACCTTGAAGTCACCATTGAATAATTTCTTTCAGATATTTCATTCTACATACAGCCTTTAAAATCATCTTTTTTAGGTTTAGGATGTATCCAGAATTCAACTATTTGTCAAAGTCTTTTCCCTGGCTTGTAAAACTGTAAGTGTTTGGGCATCCTCAGTACCTATCTACATTACCCTCCATCAAACTTCTTGCTCATTTCGTTTCATTCATTAATTTTCTCACCTTAGCTTGAACATTGTTAAACAACTCATACTTCAGGACCTTTTTCCAGAACAATCTTTTCCATATATGTATAGGACTAACTCTCTCCTGTCTTCCTCTTATCTACACAATGTCACTTCTTCAGAGAGTTGTTTTACGACTACCTGCTATGGACTGAATGTGTCCCCCCAAACTCATATGTTGAAGTCCTAATGTAACAATATTTGGAAGTAGGGCCTTTGGGAGGCCATTAGAAAATGAGAGTGGAGTTCTCATGATGAGATTAGTGTCCTTATAAGAAAAGGAAGAAAGCTAGTGCTTTCTCTCTTTACCAGGTGAGGACGTAACTAGTAGATATCCATCTCCATTCCAGAAAGAGAGCCCTCACTAAGAACCAAATACGTGGGCACTTGGATCTTGGAATTCCTACTCCAGAACCATGAGAAATGTTTGTTGTTTAAGCCAATCTGTTTATGGTAAATTTTTATAGGATTTCAAGCCAACTAAGACACTAGCCTATAAAATAGCATATTTCCTGTCGTCAGTCTCTATCCCTGTTTTATTCTTTAATAAACTTATATCAGACTGATCTATTCAATATGCCTTTACTATATATTTACTATATGTTTTCTCCTAGTAGAATATAATCTCCTTGGACTTAAAGATTGCTTTAGTCACTGTTTAGGATAGTGACTGGCTCACAGTAAGTACTCAATTGTTGTTTTTTGAATGAATGAATAAATGAATGATCATTTTTGGTACTTAGAAGTTCCTTAGTAACTAACATACTTTATCATAATAATTACCTTCAGACTAAAGAATATCACGAGTTTCCATTTTAAAGATGTATCCAAGAAAACTGATTTTCAAATTAGGTTTTTAACGATTATCCTTTATAATAAGTACTAATTCACATTTTTAGCGTTCTCTCTGATGAAGCTGATTTGACTCACAGATGAAAACTGTGGGGAATATGTGAGCCACAATATGTGATTCCTTGAGACTAATCATATTCCTTCTATATGTTTTTATCTGAGGTTAAATTTATAGTCAGCATTTCACAAGGAGGCAAGTTAATAATAATTTGTTTCTCTTTGACATTTCTTTATTTATCAGATATGAAACTTAAGTAGAATTTTCATATCTTATCAGAAATATCTACTGTAGGCAATCTTTCAAAATTATATTTAAGATTGAGATATTCTGATACAGGCACTTTTCCACAAAATTCAAATAGAACTCTCCTACCCCAATCCTAAACATGCTATATCTTCCTTCTTTATTTTCTTAAAGGCTCACTGAGAGATCTCAAAAAAATTATAATTTGATTTATCATGAAACTTTTGAGTATGGGCCAAATCTTTAATTCCAGTAACATCACAAAATAGCATTTTTACCTCTTTTGCTACAACAACAGGTTGTGTAGATTGTGTTGTTTCACACAAACTTCATGGCCTTCCTTCCTTCCTTCCTTCCTCCCTCCCTCCTTCTTTTCTTTTTTCTCTTTCTTTCTTTCTCTCTCTTTCTTTCTTTCTTTCTCTTTCTCTTTTCTTTTTCTTTCTTTCTTTCTTTCTTTCTTTCTTTCTTTCTTTCTTTCTTTCTTTCTTTCTTTCTTTCCTTCCTTCCTTCCTTCTCTCCTTTCCTTTCCTTTTTCCCTCCTTCCCTTCCTTTCTTCTCTCTTTCTCTTTCTTTTTTTCTCTTAATGCATCTTTAATTAATGTGTTCTACATTGGTCAGAATTCCAACTCAAATGCAAACAACTAAAAACAAGAGGGTACCTTCTTGGAATAGTGTATATCTATAAATGGATCTCAGATCTTATTTCAAAAATGAGAACTCACTTAAGGTGTCCACACAAGGACACCTGGGTGGCTCAGTTGGTTAAGCATCTGCCTTCAGCTCACATCATGATCTCAGGGTCCTGGGTTTGAGCCCCATATGGGTGTCCTTGCTCAGTGGGGAGTCTACTTCTCCCTCTCCCTCTGCCCCTCCCCCTGCTTGTGCTCTCTCTCTTTGACTGGCAGCCACCCAGATGCCCCAAGTTACATTTAAATTATTAATTTTTATGAACTTTTTTGGACAGGGAATGTTTTGTTCATTTCTTTATTCTAATTTCTACCAAGAATTATACCACGTCCAGATATAAAGTAGCACTCAATGATTCTGGTTAAAGAATTGAAGAAATGAAAGAATAATGATAACTAATTTCTTTCTTTACAATTATAAATGCCTTTTCTATATGTAGACATTATTTTAGTTGATAAAAATAAAGTTCCCTTGTGTGAGGAAAGTTGTCACATGAGTAAGGTCCATGCAACATAATAATCGCAAAGTAATTTTGGTGTTGACAATGATATTTGAGAATACATAGTTAAATACAAGATAAACTGTAATCTTCAACGTTCATCAATTTAATTTTGGTAATTTCTCTCCATGCAACACTGTTCTCTCCAAATCTATCTTCCCTATATGTAAATACACTTTAGGGGATTAAATTATTCCCCTATAATTAAAAAAAATCTCCTATTAATGCAAATATGTGCAAATTATTTTAGCATTTTAGATTCGTGAGTACTGTTAGAAATTTCCTGACTTCTCAGTCCCCACTGCAACACCCAGAGATCTCCTTTCATCATTTTGACAATAGGAATGATTTTGTAAATACTCCTTGAATGTATTTCACAGGTCAGCAGTCTAACTCCAATATAGATCTACATCTTAGATTAGATCATAATTTGTTTTCTGCTTTACCTTCACCCTGACGTGTTATTTCATATAATGAAACAGTAAATCAATAGAATCCTTGTGGGTGGGATTCAGTAAAGAAAACAACCTGTATTCTGCTTAATTATAAACTCATTAAAATGAGAACATGACATTTCCAAAGCACTGATTTATTCTTACAAGTCAAATTTCACTGAAAGCTAAGTGTGAAGTTTACTGTCCCGAAAACAATCTTAATTAACTAAAACCATGCACAAACGATCACTGATCTGGTTGGACCTCAAGAGCCTACTGATTTTGTCCTCCAAAAGAATAGGTATAGTAGGTCACTATAGAGCAAATAAGGAATTTGCTCAATTATAGCTGGAATCTCTACCTAGTCCAGAACTCTATAAAGAGAAAAATATATATATATTCTCAGAGAAAACTTATTTTACTCATACGATTTTTGTGTGTGATTTGATTACAGTGTCAAGGAGAAAAACACTAATCTATAATACCTTATAAAAGAAATTGTAGATATGTTTAGAAATGGTGTTCAAGGGTCCTAATATCCATATATAAATAGATAATTCATAATTTAGCTATGTACATGGGTCACACTTTAATTTATTTTTCTTCTTTCTGGTCTCATTAATAAGTTAGTATTTTATTTTTTGGAGGCAAGAATTAGCACAATAAGGCTTGGTGATTGGATCAAGGTCAACTAGGTAGTTAATGACAGAAGAATGTGCTGCTCTTATTATTTCTGGAAAAGGGATCACCCTGTGTGTCAAAACATTTGGACGCATGGAGCATCTTTTCTCAGAACATATAACTTGCTGTGCCTGTGATTATCTTGATTCAATCATAAGGAGAGACTCTTCAAAGGGCTCACTCCCCTGGAATCCTCATTTGGAATTCAATGGCTATTTTGCATTAGTAACTTCACTTACCATTGTGCATTACCATTTGCAGGAAGTATACTCTAAAATGTAAGCTAGAATGCACCATATTTAATAGCAATCTCCAGATGTCAATATTTTGAAAATGCAAAAACAAAACAAAATAAAAACCCATGAATCCTATCAATCTCCCTCCTGATCCTTTTTTCTTAACGGATCTGTTCCACAGTTTGTGCACTGAAGGCTTTATAAATAATTTCAATATGTTTTTATTTGCTGTGACAAGATAACTCTCTGGGTTTCAGCACTTGGCAGATAATTAAAATATGTGGAATACTACTGTCCTGGTAGTTGCTTTACTTTGGAACAGATCTACTTGAGAAATAATGAAATATTGTTAACTTCTAGGCTTTCCCATCACATTAGAAGGTTAATTTATTTAAAAAGAGCAGTGAATTAAACAGCTGGACTGAAATGCACATTTCACATCATCATCAAAGTGTGATGTCTTCCTATGGAAATTGGGTGAAAACCTGTCCTATAAGCTATTATTCTCCCATGTAGTTGGTCTCCCACTCACTAAGTCTGTCTTATCCTCAGGGAACAATGAAAAGAAGCATCTGCAAGGAAGTAGAAAGTGTTCTTTGGTCACTGATGTAATTGGATTGGGTGTATTTATTTTCTAGCAGATCAGGGTCAAAGACTTGAATTGAATTTGAAATTGCACTGTAATTCTCGCTAAATGAAAAAAAATTAGGAAGAAATGATCTCTGAAATTATATATTTAAAAGAGGAACCACCCAAACCTGTAAAATGTTTGCCCTGAAATATACCTCCCCCAAGGGTCAATATTCTAAATAAAGAAATCTACATTTATTCTTCACTACAAATAGCTGATAACCAATAAACTGTTAGTCAAAGAGGATTATGTTTAAGAAAACTGCCTTCTCTATTACCCTCTTGATATCAGAGGTAAAGAGACAGGCATTGGGGTGAGAAGTAATTACTTTTTAGTTACTATATCATCTGGAATGTTATGTTTCACATTTTTGTGGTTTTTAGACATATATTTGGAAATACATAAACATATATATCAAATACATATATCTGATATATATCTGTATACTTAATATATATATCTGTATACTTAAACAATTTTTCAAATAGAAATGGATATTAATCAATAATTTTTATTCTTCTTAAAACACTAGTTCCCAGAGAAAAGAATAAGGCTGCTGCAGCAAACAAAAGGGGACTTTTCACCAAAACTTATTTTATTTAGATGTATGCTTATATAGCCAAAATGAATGTGGAGATTAATAATTTTGGACATAGGATTTTTGAAATGCTAATGTACACATTTAGACATATATAATAATTTTTTATAACCCTTCCACTTTTTGGCTCTAGTTACCACATAATCTACAAAATTTTCACAATACAAGATGTTAACTTCATTATTTCTGAAAACTACAATACAGTCATTAGGTTAGAAAACTATAGCTTTCAAAATATCATGGCCACTGCATCACCTGAATGACATATGACCTTTCTGTATCAAGACATTGCATTGCAGAAGGAAACAAAATGTTTCTCTATAATGAGATAGAACAGAGGGGCATCCTTAAAGTGGCCAATGGAAGAATGAATTTAGAAATTCATGGTTCATTGCTGCTATAAACATCGGGGTGCACGTACCCCTTCGATCCCTACATTTGTATCTTTGGGGTAAATACCTAGTAGTGCAATTGCTGGATCATATGGTAGCTCTATTTTCAACTTTTTGAGGAACCTCCATACTGTTTTCCAGAGTGGTCGCACCAGCTTGCATTCCCACCAACTGTGTAGGAAGATTCCCCTTTCTCCGCACCCCCGCCAACATCTGTCGTTTCCTGACTTGTTAATTTTAGCCATTCTGACTGGTGTGAGCAAACTGTGGAAAGAGCCAAGATGTCCATCGACAGATGAATGGATAAAGAAGATGTGGTATATATATACAATAGAATATTATGCAGCCATCAAAAGGAATGAGATCTTGCCATTTGCAATGACGTGGATGGAACTGGAGAGTGTTATGCTGAGCGAAATAAGTCAATCAGAGAAAGACATGTATCATATGATCTCACTGATATGAGGAGTTCTTAATCTCAGGAAACAAACTGAGGGTTGCTGGAGTGGGGGGGTGGGAGGGATGGGGTGGCTGGGTGATAGACACTGGGGAGGGTATGTGCTATGGTGAGTGCTGTGAATTGTGTGAGACTGTTGAATCACAGACCTGTACCTCTGAAACAAATAATACATTATATGTTAAAAAAAAAAATGAAGAAGAAGAAGAAGATAGCAGGAAGGAAAAAATGAAGGGGGGACATCAGAGGGGGAGACGAACCATGAGAGACTATGGACTCTGAGAAACAAGCTGAGGGTTCTAGAGGGGAGGGGGTTGGGGGGATGGGTTAGCCTGGTGATGGGTATTAAAGAGGGCACGTTCTGCATGGAGCACTGGGTGTTATACGCAAACGATGAATCATGGAACACTACATCAAAAACCAATGATGTAATGTATGGTGATTAACATAACAATAAAAAATTAAAAAAAAGAAATTCATGGTTCACTGATGAATTGAACATCTTTTCACTCAAGAGGCAATCAATCAAATCAATAGTATGTTTTAATTTAAGGGGAAGAGTTATACTTCCAAGGTTCAAATGCAGTTTTGGTATTTAACAGAATAAGCAGTTTGATATGTACATCATTTAGTACCTTCCATTGTGGGGTGCAATTCCTCAAGATCTTCTAGTTATGATATTTGCTTTATTGCTAATGGGTTTCAAAGCATTTTACATGTAAACATTTTGCTAAACACTCTTTTTCTTAGTCTCTTCTTCCTTAGACTCTTAATTATTTAGTCACTGTACTTAACAAGAAGAGACATTTCATCAATGCTATTTGAAAATTGAATATCAATATCTTACCTTTTGGTTTGTCTGAATGTGTCCCCCCCACCAAATTCATACGGTAAATCCTAAGCACCAAAGGCGATAGTAGTAGGAGGCAGGGCCTTTGGGGGGTGATTATATCATGAATGCAGAGCCCTCATGAATGGGATTAATATTCTTCTCAAAGAGACACCACGGAGCTTCCCTGTCCATTCTTCATGTGAGAACCCAGTGAGAAATAATTAGTCTACATCTCAGGAGAGGGCCCTTACCAGGACTTGACCATGCTGGCACCATAATCTTGGAGTTCCTAGCCTCTAGAATTATAAGAAAGAAACTGTAGTTTATAGGCTACCCAGTGTGTGGTATTTTGTTAGGGCAGCCTAAACAGACTAAGACTCCTTTCTAGATATAAAATTGAAATGAATATATATGTGTAAAATAACTAAAACCATTCTTGGCATATATTAAAATAACATAAGATATTCACCACCCAGCGATTTGTGTGTGTGTGTGTGTGTGTGTGTGTGTGTGTGTGTGTGTAGGGATATATACTGAGTTAGTATAGAGACATTATTTCTGAATAAAAGAATTTATAAAATATTTAGTTATAAATATATTCCCAAATATTTTATTTATCCAATGAGATATGGGGGGGTTATTGAATAATATGTTAGCTCCCTTACTTCTGTCTTCTTTAATAATCTGTACCAAGCACGGCTGTAGGTTGAAATATCAACCATCCTGGGCAACATATAGGTCTTCATAAAATTTGTGAACCCTCTTAACTCTACTTATATTCCCTTGTGTCCTACAAGATTTCTCAGTCGTCATGAAAGGGACACTGGGGAAATCATGCAAATCCAATATGAATCATTTAGACAAGGATTTTTCAGAACCATATCTATCCAAAGTGTGTTCAATTCTATTTGGAGATCATGTGTCATCCTGATTTGTTTTTAGTACCTTATGTATATCCTACTATGCTATAACTCATCTTCAACCTGTCCTCCAGAGAAGTGATGTGCACTTTCTTTCTTTTTGTTTGTAAAATGCATATAGCTTCTTGTTGATATTTGTCTAGCAAAACATTCTTCACAAGTTATATCTTTCAGCTCATTGAAGAATGTCCTGATTAAGCAATTTGCCATGTTAAAAACAACTATCCACATTAACTTTGCTACCAAAATCACCAGTGACAAACTTTCAAGACATTCTGTGTTAAGTCCACTTCTTTTCCATCTTAAACACTAGGTTTGTGCAGATGGTACCATGCGTGCATTTTCTAAAAGTCCCAGTGTTACTTGTTTAAACACAAGTGATTAACCACAGAAACATTGTTAAGTAAGGCTAACAATATGCACACTGATTATTTTGGAGGGTTAAGATAGCTTTTGTCCTTATTTCTCTACCCCAAGTCCATCAAAATATCTCAGCAGAGCACTGTATACTCAGTGGGCAATCAATAAAATTTAATGAGTATTCTTATCATCTACAAAGAGACGTTACAGCATAAGTAACAGAAATATAAACAATTAACACATGGACTTTTTAAGATAAATGTCAGATATATAATTTGGGTCAATGTTTACTTTCTTTGTGGAGTGAACTTGATGTAATACTTAAAAAATATAAAATACTGTATACCGAGGGCAGAGCCTTTATATTTCCTCTGATCTTAGATCCAATTATCATCATTTAGCGAGAGATTTTGACTACCAATTTAAAATAATTCTTTTTTTAGCAGTCTTCAATGATACGTGGAGACAATGTAACTATGTCTTTATTTAGTGCTAAATTATCTACTTTATGTAATAAGCAGGTGTTGGAAATGAAGAAAGGATATTCTGTACAATTTTTCTCAAATGACAAAGATTGCATGTCCAGTAATTGGCCCAAAGTCCTGATTTTTTATCAATTACTTACATTTCAGACCACATTTTATATATCAAGTTTAACCTCTCTTTCTTTAGCTTTTACTCAGCTAATAGATTGCTTCCTACTTATATAATGCCTATTTCTGAAGAATTTAATGTAATTTAGGTTACTCATTATTCCTGATACTCTAACTGCAAATTAGATGATTATGTCTTTACAGTTATGGAAACTGAGGCAGAGATAATTTTAGTGATTCTCATAAAACCCAACCATCTCCCATTTGTGACCATCTGCCTTCTAGGAGGGATTGTCACCCCATACACATTCAGCACTGATAGGTCACCATATTCAAAAATTTCCATAGAGACTGCCCCAAACTTTTATATTTTGCAGCTCATTAGCTGAGAGAGATCCTTTGTTTCTTTGCTATTGCATGTACATCTGGCAATAAAAATCTCCTCTGCCATCACTAAAGCAGGCATGAGGAGAAGATAGGGAGTGCTCAAGAGCCTCACTGGCACAAACAAGGCAACTTTCCTCTCCTCATTATTAATCCATTATATCAGTTTGTGAAGCAGGTATAGTTGGTCCCCAACAGAGGGCTAGTGGCTTAATGTCTCAGGCGGTGACATATCCTGCCAGCAATAAGATTCCAGATCCAGGTCTAGTAGGAAGAGTCCTTGGAATCCTAATAATGGCATTCCAATTTTCAACATATTTAGTATATTCAGTAAAATAAAAGCTTCAAGTGTTCAGTGGAAAGCATCCTAGATGACAGTCATGGCCTCTTACAACAGTATGAGTCTCTGGGTCCCTTATTTTCCTGTATACAAGGTGAAAATAATAAACACAGATCGTAGATCTTACCTTTTTAAATAATCACTGGGAAAGGAAGAAATCAGTCATCCATATTGAAATTTGTCCCTATAAAGACACATATTTTTAAAGAAAAAGAGACACATAGCTTGAGCTGATATACCGAAAAAAAAATGTTCATATGAGAACACCTATAAGAATGTCAAATTTAAAATGATTGTCCAGTAATAATTACAATGATTGCCGATGTACTAAAGAAGTGAATATGTAGACAGAGGATGTAAATTTCAATTGCTGATCTGAAATAGAGTGTGGTTACCCAATACCTGCTTTAAGAGGCTACCATTTTGGGAAGAACTCATTTCTAAGGATTTCTTTGTGCTTATGATTTTTCCCTTTTCTATTAGTGACCTAACTTTGAACTAAGTTACTAAATGTTCTATTAAGATGCTATACTTAAATTTGACAAAATAAGCAGTATGAACATACCATACCTATTGAATATCTCTAACATTGTTAGAAATTCTGAACGTGTTATGAGTATTTAATAAAGCCACAGTTAGTATAATTTCATAGAATAAAGCAGGAAAGCAGAGCTGACATCATGTATTTATCATACTCTTCACAGAAAAAGATAAAAACCACCAACAATCTATTCAAGAGAAAAGAAAGTAAGCTCTGTGGTACACAGCTGGAGATGTAACATAGGCAGGTGAATTTGCTCTCCCTGCAATGAAATGCGAATGTCTTTGAGAGATATGAAGTAATACAAGCAGAAATGATAGATGGAGAATTTCTGCTTGAAACAATGCATGCAAGGTATTATCCAAATCACCCTCTGTGAAAGCCGTCACTCTTTTTGTAAAAGCAAGAGGAGAAAATCAATATATAGTTACAGAATATAGTGTTAATAGTTCATGTTTTTTTTTTTAGACTTGTTTTCCCAAACATTTTTTCACATGGTAAATTGTACTTATGTATATACTAATCTTGAGATCTTAACTGCTTTTTTTCAAGTACAAAGTGGGTGTGATGCAGTGTGTCAGGGTTGGCTAGATAATTATTGCCTCAGGCATTCTGAGAGTACTTAGTAAATTTCAGATTCCAGAATTTATTCCAAGATTCACTGAGTAGAACTACCCAATGCCTTTTGCTACTGTCACAAATTACTACAAACTTTGTAGCTTAAAACAACATACACTTACTCTTTTACAGTTCTGGAAGTCAGATTCCAAAAATAGGTCTCACTGGGCTAACATCAAAATGTCAGTAGGGCTGGTTCCTTCTAGAAACTCTAAGGATAATCCATCTTCTTGTCTTCTCCAGCACCTAAAGGCTCAGCATTCCTTAAACGTTAACCCCTTCCTCCATCTTCAAAGCTAGTAGATAGGACAGCATCTTTAAATCTCTTTCTTACTTTCTACTTCTGTATTCACATTGCTTGTTTTGATTCTTATGTCTTGTTTCCCTCTTTTAAGGGCTCTTGTGATTAGTACCACGAGGATAATCTAGGATAATCTTCTTGTATCAGATTTCTTCACTTACACCTGCACAGTCCATTTTGATATGTAAGGTAACATATTCACAGGTTTGGAGGATTAGGACTTCCAACATCTTTGGGCCATTATTCTGTCTACTATATCAAGTTTTGGTAGAAATAGATGATCTCATTAGGCAATTAAATTCTACAATTCTGTGTTCACCAACATTTTTGTTAGTACATATAACTATTCACTTATTCAGTCATTCATCTAATCATTAATTTATGTATTCATTCATTATTCAACAAGTATTTGTCTTATATCTATTGGATGTGAGTCACATGGAGACACAAAATGGATTAAAAAGAATTTTTTTTAAAGATTTTATTTATTTATTTGACAGAGAGACACAGCCAGAGAGGGAACACAAGCAGGAGGAGTGGGAGAGGGAGAAGCAGGCTTCCCGCCAAGCAGGGAGCCTGATGTGGGGCTCTATCCTAGGACCCTGGGATCATGACCTGAGCCGAAGGCAGACGCTTAACTGACTGAGCCACCCAGGCGCCCCGGATTAAAAATAAATTTATCTTCCAATATAGTTTTTAAACTGAATTCATGTGTTTATTACCTAATGTGTGCAAGCTGTGGTCCATTTACAAATAAGTAGACATACTCATGTAGTAGACAGAATATGTTATATATTGTTTTCATTGAAATTATAGTTATTCTTTCAGAAGTGGATTGTGACATAGTGCAAAGAATCATACATGGGGATATATCATAGAATTGTTAGAAAGAAAGGAAGAAGGAAAGAAGGAAAGAAGGAAAGAAGGAAAGAAAGAAAGAAAG
>NW_027397066.1:22936321-23019260 GCF_003265705.2 Callorhinus ursinus | reverse complement strand
GAAAGAAAGAAAGAAAGAAAGAAAGAAAGAAAGAAAGAAAAGAAAGAAAGAAAAGAGAAAGAAAGAGAAGCCTGTAAGACTACAACCTAGGGAGATATACTGAGCAATTGACATACTGCTAAGGTGTCAATAAAATCAAATTTTGTCCATTAGAAAAATAATGAGCTCTTTTCTCTCTGCACCCAAGGGAGATTAATTCAAGAACATGTATTTTATTCATGTTCCTCACCTCTCCCTGTAAAATAAAAGTGCTAAAAGTGATCATCTGGGGGTGGTTTTACTTTTTATTCTCTCTTCTGAGAAGAAACATGTTGCATAACTTCTATTACACACAGAATAGCATAATAGACATTTTGTTGTTTGGATTCCTGGCCAAGTGATTTAATGAATGTTCAATTAAAAGATATGTTTTTTATAATTGTCATATCAAAGCTGACAGAAAAGTTCCTTTCCTGTTAAAAATGTCCAAAGTTAGGCAACAATCTGCTAATTCTATGCACAAAATGGAAATGAGCAAGTCACTGAAAGAAAGCAATAGCTCTCCTTCTCTACAGTCAGGCTTTTTTGAAACAGTCCCAGGATCCTCCATCTTGCCTTAGGCTCCTCCTGTTTCTCTAGGTTTCTATCTATCCTGACGCTACTACACATTTATACCATAGCTATTGTCTGCTCTCCTCTTGGGATAGAGCAGACATGTGTTGGGGGCAACTTCAACCCTACCCTGCATGAGTATTTTCTCCTCACTTCAGCTGTTTTATCTTTAGGTACTCTGTGCTTTGAAGTGGCTCCCTAGATATATAGGTATGCTTTTGAATTTGCTTCATGTTTTGAATTTTTCCTGAGCTCTTCTGTTTCCTCAAATTTCTCTGTTGTGTTTTCCACCATCCTTGCAACTGATGAGGTTACCTGAGCTCTATGTTAATGTGTACTACTGACTTTATATGATTCCACTTTCAGAAAACATGTTTTTATTTTAACTCAGGAGCCATCGATACTAAGATCCTGTGCTTCTCAAATACCTGTGGACTAGTAAATCCAGGAAATCAAATGTTAAACATGATACATCTGTCTGAAGCATGCGTCTTACTTCATTCCAGATTTAATTGATTAGAAGTAAGTTACAACACCGCTTTTGCATTATTAAATAGAATGTACAATTTGTGTTAGAAGTCTTAAAGCCAAGTCTCCAGCTTCAAATAAATCTTGTCCTTGTGATAGGCTATTTCAGATTTGTCTATCACTAGAACCTTCCCTACAGCACCCCACAGAAAATGTATTTAACTCATCTCCTACCATGGATATTTCTGTAGAAGAATTTGAGAATAGCTGCCTAAAATATCGGGAATTAGCTTTGTTGGATGATGTTTCAGAGTCTCTCATCATCCACTTGTATCACAAGCAACCTTAGTCCTGAAATGGAGAAAGCAGAGGTTAGGTTTGAAATCTGTGTTTAAGTAAATTTTTAGTAATGACTTCCTCAATGATAAAAGACAGTTGAGAAACAGAGGAACCAGAATAAAAATTGGATAATACTAGGAGGAAATATTTTCTTACATCCTAGCTGGTATCAATCACACTGATGGCAGCCACAGGGAAGCAGATTATGAATTGAATATTACAAATTATCTAGAGCCATGACCACATTTTACAGATAAGGAAAATGAGGTGTGGGGAAGGTAATATTCTCTTGGATCTCCTATCCCCTCGTTGGAAGAAGTAGGCACCTTACTAATGGAGTTAGTTAAGAAATTTTTCTATTATAATTTAAAGCCCCCAGATAAAGTTGACTTAATATAAAAAGGAAATTTATTAAGTCATATAAGCAAATCATGAAATGCGTGGAAATTGAGCTGTGCTGAGGGTTGACTGGGAATAAGTGCTTGAACGTAGCTCTTTTCTCTGCTTCATGTGTCAGCTTCATGTTTTCTCTATATATGTGGACTTTTTCCAAATATCAAAAATAGAACAGTAGGTTTCTCATTCTTTTATTTGAACAGCTTCTTACCTACAAGGATCATCTCCTATTCTTCCTGCTCCAGAATTTAAAATCATAGAGAAGAAGTCAAGCTGGTCTGGCTTGAGTCATATGACAATCACTTGGACCAAGGAGATGTGAGTTAGATAAATTTTCTCATTCTGTGTAACCAAGAAATAGCTTTTAAAGGAAAATAAGGATGACATGGTGTTGGGCAGATAAAACAAAAGCCCCAGCCCTGGGTGCTGGGACTCTAGTGGGAGGGACACACTGGGTTTCTGAAGTGCATGTGCTTACTCTCCTGCAGGAGTGTTTTACATCCAATGCTCTAATTTTGTCCGCCCAGATTGTTCATTATAGAAATCAGTTTTAATAGGGCTAACAAATTAGCTTCATTAAAAGGGGGTTAAGACAGGTTATTAGGGCTCTTAGGGGTTAGAAGGATCAATTTTTTCTTCCATTATCATCCTTTTTAAAAAAAACCCATTGTATAAAACCCAGTAGCCATATATTGTATGAAACAATGTATACAGATAAGTAAAATGGTAATTTCAGTTTGCATCAAATTACCCATTTACTTTTCAGAAGTAACCTAATTTAGATTTCTCCCCAAATGTTTTTTTTTTTCCCTACAACCATGTTTGATGCTTTATTCAAAAAAGATCTTCTTGTCTACTTTGAAATACAAATCAGGGTAATGTTTACATGAAATGAACATATCCCTACTTCATACAGAGACTTTTTCTTGTGACTTATAGCCCTTTCATTTTCAAAACAATAAATATGTTGCTTCCCAAAGGCATGTACCTAAATGTATACAAGACATGCATCAACCTTCGTAATTGGATGGGATATTAATAAAGTTAAGTCAAATGTTATTGTGTTTCCAACTACCATAATTAGCATGCTAGTGATTAGATTTTTTTTAAATTTTTAAAAGGAAATAAAACTATTCTGATACAGCTGCTATTTTCTGCCTATATATAAAACTTTGAAATTGGATTTTCAATATAGGGAAGAAGAAGAAAAGAAAGTCTCTGATGTCTATCCACAAACAGGATAAGAAATGTACCAACAAAAATATATGTAGACATATATATATATTTATACACACATTGACATACACACACACGTATATTTTAACAATAAAAGCTTACTTCTAGAGTCCAGCTTCAGACCTAATTAGTGAACCTCAGTGAACCTAATATAGTGTTAATTATGGGTTCTATTTGGGAAAGAAGAGGCAGCAAATTGTAGAGAAAATGCTTTATGGATGTAATCAGGGCACTGACCTCTACCCTCTGTGATCTTGAGAATAGCACTGTCACAGATGCCAGGACCCTTCCTCCTCATTCACAGCTGTAGCTCTTTCATATTATGGGGTAACATCAAGGAAAAAATAAAGTGAAAAAAAAAATTTCACCAAAAAACTAATTTTGAGATCTTGAGGTATATCATTAGTCAAATTGTGTTTACCAGGCCACAGGAAAGTTTTACTTTTCTACCTGCTGTCAGAGAAACATTCACTAACATCTCACAAACTAAAATATTAGAGTGGCTTCTTCATTCCCGTCTCAACTCAGCACCTCTTGTAACCATAGCAACTCACGTGTATAAAGATGCCCCTGATTCTGACTTGTCCAAGTGTCCTGTCTAATACTTGATAGCCCATGATTTATAGCGCCAGCAGCAAATAAAACATGTCATGTTCTTATTTTCAAAGTCTGTAATTATTCTTCCTGCTTTTGAAACCACAATGAGAGCATTGGAGATTATCAGCTGTCCTTTGGTTTAAACTTCCCCATCTTGAATAGTGTGTCTGTGTTCTTATAACTGAGAATACTGTCTGAGAGGCTGGAGCTGGTGTCCGTACAGATGTTATGAAATTGTAATTCTATCTTCTCAGATAGACATAGAATAAAAGAACAAGAGTAAGAGGGAACACATAGTACCGTAGAAAGAGCTTGAACTTTTTGAATCTCAGTCCTGCATATCCTACCAGAAAGAATTTCGGCTAGTCACTTCTGTGTCTGTTTCCCCATTTTCAAACCAGAGAGATTGATAGACACTTCTTAAGATCATTGACATGATTTAATGAAATCACATACGTAAGTCCCCGAGCATAAAGTGAGCCGAATTAAAAAAAAAAAAAGTAACAAATGGACTGAATCACAGTCTCCCCTCCCTTTCAGTAGTTAACCAGACAATAGACAGTGAGAGCTGCAATGCAATGTGGAGTACCAGGCAAATAGAAAGTAAAACTTCAGAAAAAAGCCTCTGATCAATCTGGAATTCCTGTTGGTGTATTGGCATTGATTCCAATGTAGCAAGCCCAGACGTTTCTCCCCTTAGCAACTGAGCGTATCTTTTGAATAGTCTATAAATCTCCTGAGTCCTTCAGCCAGTGACTCAGTGCAGCTCTTCTCATAGCAACATCTGGAGAAGACAGCTTGATGAGGTAGCCCCACTGAGCTTTCTAGGGGAACATTGGTGTTATAAACCATTTAAAGGAACTGATCGCCTCAAGGTTCAAACTCTCTAGGGTTATCTTAAGAAAGCAGGTCTGGAGACCGGGGAGCATCATACATTTGTGGTTCCCTCAATATCTCACGTTGTTTTGTGAAGCAGATGCCACCTAACTGAGTTCTGTGTTCATCATGGCTCTCATACTTCCCACTGATGATAGGACAGGATGTTATAGCACAAAAGCCATCAGTCTCGGCCAAGAATTCCTCTCCCAGGTACCTATGGGCTTTGGCAAAAGTCATGACTGCCTCTTCACATTTCCTGTGCATAAGAGCAACCCCAAATATCTCCAAATTCCTTAAGACTAGCAATGCAAAAATAAACTTTAAAGCAGCCTCTGGATTACTATTTCAATAATCATGTTATATTTTGAGAAGTGAATTTTTAAGCCACCAAGGTCATGCTGATATGTTACTAGTCATTTTCTAGCTGCCGTGGGGAAGGACAGCATAGAAACGGCCCTGCATTCCATGTCAGCTGACAAGGGTTCTAATCCCAGCTCTGTCACTAGGCAATTATGTGAACTTATGTGAATCATTCAATAGCTCTGGACCTAAGGGCCTCATCTATGCAGACTAAATTATTTCTGAGCTCCCATCCAGGACTGAGATTCTATGATCTGTACCCTCAATTTGCTATTGCTTGGATAGCCAGGTGGATTGAATGCTCTCTCAGAAGTGTTAACCATCCTTCCTGGGAACACTTGCACACAAGGTTATTAGGTAAATAAAAAAGTGTTTCTGTTTGCAAAAAAAAAAAAAAACAACTCTGCCCTATGCCTTCAAATTAATATTTAATGCATTATTAAAAAGTTCATGCACGCAACATTTTCTCTTCCTTTCATTTATTTTATTTGGCAAATGTGGATTCTGTGAACATGGTATGTTAGCCAACATATCAAATATATGACAAATATATCATTTATCAGTCATGGGGCTCTTTAAATACTTCCAAATTGGAGACACCATTCAATAATTTTATTTTACTTCTAACTAGTTAGCAATGATTCTGTTTTGATGCCCAAATTACATTTATGATTAGTTAATTTTCAGGTTCAGTATATATTTCACCAGCATCTATGGTAAATCATTCATTCACCAATTAAAATACCAGTGGATGATAAGATGACTTTGGTTTCTAAGAACTGTATCCAAGCAATAGCAAATTTCTGCCTTAACTACTGTTGTGAAAATATTTAGACAAAAATATACCAGTGAACCATGTGACATAACTTTGCAGGGGCAAAATGTTGCAAGTGGCATATTTATATACGCAATCACCTGAGACAGGTAGCTATGCAATCACTGTGTATATTAAGATCTAATTTTCTCTGTTTTATTTTTTTTGCTTTATGCTTTAATTTGTTAGAATTATAGAGCTCCTTTGTAAAACCTGGTATTCATAATCACAACAATCATAGATGCTGCAGAACCCAATTATAATTAAGGAAGTTGGACTAATAGTTGCTTTATCAACCAACAGCGATGTATCAAATCTTAGTTGGAAGGGCTTATGCTTTCTAATATATGAATTGCCCATTGTCAGAGATAACCTCAGGTAAAGATAAAGCTCATTATCTCAGGAATACTGTTGGAGTCTTAGGTACATCAACAATAACCTCTGGAGAAGACACAGAGAAAGAGGTAATTCATTTGCTTACATACAATGAAATACGTAGATTTTAATACTGATGTCACCTATGGAGTGTCTACAATAGGTCAGCCACTCTGTTGTACATGATTTTATACAGCAGATGCTGAGTCAAGGACCTTGTCTCAAAGGCCTCGGAAAGAGGAGAAAAGAAAAACAAGGAGATAGATAGATGCCAATTAGTATGATTGGTTCTCTTTCAGGTGTCACAGGCAAACACCTGCTGCAATGCCTAGCTCTACATCAGGAGGGCCGAAGGCTTCACAGATGAGGGGCATGTAATCAAAAGAACACTATCTAAAAGGAGGCTCTTGGATGGACAGAAAGATGTCATCATAGAAGCAATACAAAACTAATAAATTTACATCTTGACATATATATACAGACTTTGTGAACGTTATCAACCTGAGTCAGCCAATCAAAGCTGGTTTATAGATAAGCGACTTTACTAAAGCAATTTTCTACATCAGTAAACTGTAACATAGAATTTAGGGTCAGGGGTGAGTTTGCCTGGAAGTAAAATAATAAAAGTTGCCCAGTTTCTCTTTCTATCCTTTTTTCTCAGCACCCCAGCAGCTATGTCATATATGAACCAAGTAGATAATGAGTTCAACTCAACAATAATCACAGCAATGCATATACATATATGTATATCTCATATACAGGTAGAGGTGGGTATGACTAGCCCCTATTCTGAGATAGAGAAAATATCCATATGAACAAAAATGCCTAGTACTATGTGCTATGTGACTTAGTAGTTCTACAGAGAAGAAACTTTAAGAACACAGGGGAAGAGATACTTATGCGAATTTCCAGATTTTGCTAAAGTTAGTGATTCTGACTGTACGAACTTTTGTGTGATTTCTCTCCAGTCAATGATAGACCATTATAAAGAGTTGATTTTAAATGTCCAGTATAATACTGCAATATACAGGGGTGATATATTTTTTTGAATTTGTGTTTTTGTTTCTTCAAGTAAATACTCAAAAGTGAAGTCACTGGGTGGTATGGTATTTCTATTTTTAATATTTTGAAGAAACCTCTATACTGTTTTCCATAGTGGCTGCATCATTTACAATAGCCAAGATATAAAAACAACCCAAGTGTCCATCAATGGATAAATGGATAAAAACAAAACAAAACATGTTGTGTATACATACAATTAAATATTACACAAAAAAATAATGAAATTTTGCCATTTGTGACAACAAGGATGGGCCTACAGAGTATTAAGCTGAGTGAAATAAGTCAGACAGAAAATGACAAATACCACACGATTTCAGTTACATGTGGAATCTTAAAAAGCAAAACAAAGGACAACTACAAAAAACAGAAATAAACTCAAAACCATAGAAAACAAACGTGGTTGCCAGAGGAGAGAGGGTTGTGGGGATGGGCAAAATAGGTGAAGGGGATTTAAAGATACAAACTTCCCGTATAAAATAAATAAGTCACAGAGATGAAAAGTACAGCACAGGAAATACAGTCAATAATTTTGTAATAACTTTGTATGGTGATAGATAGTAACTACACTTACCATGGTGAGCATTTAGTAATATATCAAATCACTATGTTGTACACCTGAAACTAACATAATATTGTATGTCAATTATACTTCAAATAAAAAAAATAAGTAATTACTGATAAGGAGGGACTTTTAAAAATAAATAAATAAATAAATAAATATTCCAATATATCCATCTGGGGACATCCAGGCAGCATTCAAACTGCAAAGTAACATTCAAACTGCAAACCAAATGAAGCATTTATAGAGTGACTGGTTTCAGAATCATGTGCATGATATATACCCCACATGTCTTCTTGAATATATCTCTTAGCATCACTGATCATGCAGAATGTGGATGAACAAATCTAAAATTGCCACCAACATGTTATTAGAATTGGCTGAATGCTTTCATTGAGACAGTGCCAACACCAGTAAAAATTCACTGGAGTTTGAAGAAGTCTCGGGAACTTTTCTTGGTAGAGTTAAATATGGGTTTCTATAAATAGAAAAGGCAAAAAAGTAAAACCTGTTTCTTACCAACAAAAGAAAAAAAAAACTGAGCAAATTTGTAAAGCTACAGCCTTTAAGGAGAGAACATCAAACTGAGAAAAAATGGTACTTATATTGTAAGACAGTGGGAACCCATTTAAAAGATCTTGAGATGGAGACTATGACTATACACCAACTAATGTGAATAATATTATTTGAGGAAGGGTGATGATTAAGTCTATTCTTTATAACTGGGGATGTTTCAAAGTTACCATATTTTTTCCATTAATTGATTTGTTCATCTATCCATTCATCCAGCTTTAACTAGGCCTATTCTATGTTTATTCACTCAACATTAAGTGTTTATACTTGATGGCTATTTTGCCACATGCTGTGGACTTTGAGATGCTTTTTATGGAGAATGGATAAACAATAGCAACCAAACTAAAATTACCATGTGAGAGATAATCATATGTTGTCATTGAAGAATTATTTCACCTTTTATCTGGCATGGTATCCTGTGTGTGCGTGTGTGTATGTGTTAACCAGAGTAGGTTGATGTAACTTTATGGTATCCAGAAGCTACAAATGAGTCCTTTTTGAATATGCTTGCTTGAAAGGAAAAAGGTGCATATAAACATTAGTTAGAAGTATACTTAATTTATTAGTAGAAAATGAAATTGTTTCCTTTCATTTTATATGTAACAGTTCTCAGAACTCAAAACTGTGGAATGAGAGATTATTTTTTAAGACTCAGACCATATTGGTTGAAGGTTATGGAAAGAGACAGTGTCGACATCATCCTTGTCTGTCTAGTTCATAGAAAGTCAAAATGCTATTATTTAAAAACATGCCCAGTTTAAACACTGCCCACAAGCCATCTGATCTTCTTGTCTTTTGAATTTGTCCTCCACTTTGATGTTAAATCTCAAGTACTTTCTCACAAAAGCAAATTTCTGAGTTCTTTTTTTAATTGCAGTATAACTGACATTCAGCATTATATTTGTTTCAGGTGTACAACATCATGATTCAGCACTTGCATCCATTTTGAAATGATCACAGTAAGGCTCGTCACCATCTGTCACCACACAAAGCTACAAATTTGTTTTCCTTGTGATGAGAACTTTTAAGATGTATTTCCTTAGTAACTTTCAGATTTGTAATACACTATTATTAACTCCAGTCACCGTGCTATATAGACACTGTGCGGTATAGCTGCAGTGCTGTACCAAATGAATATGACATATTCACTTTGTAACTGGAAGCTCGTACCCCTTGATCCTCTTCGCTCTAATCTTCCTCCCCTCTAGCAACCAGTAATTTACTCTCTGTATCTATGAATTTTGTTTTGTTTATTCAGCTGTTTTGTTTTTTAGATTCCATGTACAAGTGAAACCACATGGCATTTGGTTTTCTCACTTAGCATAATACCCTCAAGGTCTGTCCACATGGTCACAGATGGCAAGATTTCATTCTTTTTTTATAACTACATACTATTCCATTGTATGTATTTGTATATGGTATATATAATCTTTATGCATCATCTATCAGTAGATACTTAGGTCGCTTTTATAGAATAGTAGGGTATTGTAAATAATACTGCAAAGAACATAGGGGTGCCTATATCTTTTCCAGTTGGTGGTTTTGTTTTCTTCAGATAAATACTGAGAAATACAATTGCTGGGTCATGTACTCATTCTATTTTTAATTTTTGAGAACGCTCCAAACTGTTTTCCATAGTGGCTGCGCCAATTTACCTTAAAAACAATGGCAACAAAGGCAAAAATAAACAAATGGGACTATCTCAAACTAAAAAGCTTCTGTACAGTGAAGGAAACCATGAGAAGAATAAAAGGCAATCTACTGATTGGGAGAAGATATTTGCAAATCATACATCTTGGTAAGAGGTTGATATCCAAATTTCTAAGATTTTAGAATCTCAAAAGTCTGAAATAAAAAATATACAGTCTTCCAAGCACATCAGGTACATTTCTTCAATGTGCTCTTGACATGGGAGAGATGATATTTACATCCTGATGACAATGAGAACTGAGAGAAAATAAATATATTATCACATATTTGCTTGATGAATTGATCAATAGGCATTTACTGTATAATGTGCCTTTGGGTTATTACTCAAAAAGACAAAATACATTAATCACAAATAATTAAAATAAGCATGTTACTTGATTTACCACTTCCATTTTTGCATATTTGATAAGTAATATTTTTTTTATGGCCAGTTATTCTACTCACTATTGCTAGAGTATTGTTGTGCATAATCCTAATATGCCAGTGGTTTAAAATATAAAACAGAGATTATCTATACGACAGATTTAGCTCTGCCTAGGTAGCATTTCTTCCAAGTGCTACAATGAAGAACAAGATGCGTAAGAACAAAACTCCTGCTGTATGTCCACTGATTATTTAACTGTGGAGGCAAATCAAGACACAAGTATCTACAATAGAGGAATGTACATCCTAAGAGCCAGATGATCAGTTCAGCTGAGTAAGAGATCTTTTCTGACTGCTAGAGCTAAAATGTTCAATTCTTTTCTAATTCTATGCAGGCTTTTTTTTTTATTTATTATTTAGAATACAGTTTTGCTCAGAGTACATGTCTGCCTCTTCTTCAATATTATTAAATGGTCATTAGAGGCTGCTGCATAGGGAACATATAAATGAAATGATACGAAAGGTGTAGCAGTTTCCATAGACAAGATGATAAATTACTATGAGGCGAGCTGGCTCAAAGAAAACAGCAATAAAAGCCTATGGTAGAAGCAGCCTTCACAGAGAGCACAATAACTCAGCTGTCACAGGTTCTTGGGCTCTTGGAGGGTTGACAATGAAGTAAGTGGAAAGCTGATTCTATAGAATGACTCAAACCATAGGCTTAGGAATACACTCTCACTGAAGTCAATATTGCCACCTGTTCACCTGGACCACTTCCCAACAAACATGGAAGTATCATCACTCAGGATGTTGGTCACTCAGGTGTTGGTCCCCTGGTTTGGAGCATGGGCAGGAAATGCTGAATTCTGAAAGGAAAATAAAGTTGGGAAGATGTTTATTTTATTTTATAACAACTTTCACCTTACTCATTCCTTACAGGGGCCCCACTAGGATACGAGAAGGGAGTCAGAATGAGAGTGATGCTCATCATGTGGCAGCGGACATTCTTGGGGCAGGGGGTTACATCACTCTTCCCATGTTGTTTCCATACTAGACGATACTGACAGAGGAAGGGAGGAAGGAGGAGAGATAGACAAAGGCAAAGACAGAAAAACAAAGACAGACAGACACACACACACAGCACAGAGGGTAGGGGAGAGAGAGAGATTTATCAGGAATCAGGGAGGCCCCTTCAATGCCAATGAGCTGGTGTGTCTTGCCCTAGTGAAAGTTTATGGACACCACAGGCAGATTATGAACAATACGGAGAGAATTATAAACAATACAGAGAGAATTTTTTAAGGCAAGGGTGTTCAACCCTGACTGCACTTTAGAATGACCTAGAAAAGCCAATTTATAATAATCCATTCCTGGGTCCCAACCCAGACCAATTAAATCATAATTTCTGGAAATACAAAACTCCATAGGTAATTTTAACATAAAGTAAAAGTTGGACAGCTACTGGTCTAAGGGTATAGAGAATAAAATCAGATGTATTTTGATCGAGTTGACTGTTTATCATGTTATTTGAATTTGTAAAGTTTGAATTTGTAAGCATGTTATGGTAATAAATATCTTCCATGCCTCAGCATCAAGAATGGATATAATAAATAATTGTGAGAGCACTCATTGACCTCAAGATACTTCAGATAAATATGAGGTTTCCTCCAGATACTATATATTCTTCACATGCTGTAGCACAATGCATATCTTAAGGGCTGAGCATACAACATGTTTTCTTATGCCAATATATGTGTTTTTGACCATTTGTTAGCAATTGAACAAATAGGGTTTTTTACGCTTTTGTTTAGTGTTGTCATGTAGAGGAAAATGTAAAGATACTTGGAATATTCTTTCTAAGATGCATGTGGTAGTCCTCAACTGTCACTAGACTTGAGTTTGAGTCTGGTTCTTATCCCAAGGTTTGGGTGACAACCTGATATATCTAAATATTTTTATAATTTATTATTATTACCTTATTTCTAAAATTGAGTTAATAATATTTCTCATGACCATATAGAGAAAATTAAATGTAAAATAACAATGTGCAGTGTGGATGCAAGGAATATATGGCAGGAAACTGGTTTGATATACTATTTGGCATATGTTTTCCTTGATATTTCTTTTACACTGATACACATTCATTTGGTTTTAAAAGTTGAGGACTGGATATAAGATTAAAGAGTCTTAGAAAAAAATGTGATGAAGCTGAGCTAGTTTTTCGCCCACTCCCTGGAGTAGGAAATACAGTTCCCACTTGGAGCCAGGAGCAAAAAGGGAAAACAAAAGGTCCATTTACTGGGGTTCTGCTGACAAGTGATGCACCATCTCATCCAAACTCAAGAAAATAGAAGGATAAGAGAAACTTCAGATAGGTTTTGGGGAATATGAAAGTAAATGGTTCTAATTCTTTACTTTAATAGCTTTTTTCCAGGGAAATTAAAATTCCGTGCCCAGAAAGGCAAAGAGAAGAAGTTTTGTAAATTACGACTGAGGTCTTTAGACAGAAAAAGTCTGAGCTCCATCAGATTACTAGACACAGCAGAATTGCTCCCAAAGAGTCACAAAAGAGCTTTGCTGGACCTGGATTCAGAGAGGCCTCTTGTTTAGGAAAAAAAGACAACACAGCTGAAACTTCCATGTGACAAAGGATGAGAGAGGCCCAGGTCCACTGTAGTAGATACCATGTCAGATGTTCCCATGCACAATCTTGGGGCAATATTTATGCAACACCACCACCACCACTCCCTCAAACTTCAGAGAAAATCAAGCAAATGGTAGAGAGAAACTCCAATGTGGCTGACATTTTTTTCCCCACCATCCATCAGAGTGGAGTTTAAAATAGAAATGGTTTTGTTGTGCAGTGTTAAAATCACACTTCATGCTTGCCTGAAATTGTGGCCTAGATTTGTACCTAATATGGATTGTGTATCAATAGCATACAAAACAAAACAAAACAGAACGCACACATGCATTTACCATAGGATGGATGTCTCTGACTCTAGATTGCCGATAATCTTCACTTCAAACACATTTTGCTGTGTTAAAACTGTTATATAAAACCTCCTGAATTCTTGCTTTATTTATTGTGGATTCTGTGCAGTGCTTCTTGTTTCACAGTTCTCTTCACTGTTTTTGTTTGTTTTTTGTATTTTTTTTTTTTTTTGGTGTTTGACTTAACTTGGACTTAAGCATGCCACAGCTTTCGAGTTGATCCTGGAGGGCTAGGCTGCCAAACCCAAGACCAGGCAGCTCATGCATTAGTCAAATTCAAAGTAAACTCTACTCTTTATACAGCATTGGCCATCAAAACAATGAGCAGTTTCACACCCACCCCGCCCCCACACACACAGTTTACCACAGTTCCACTATGTATAAGTAAGATAGAATACTTCAAACTGGCACGTGACAGAGTTGTATCTTCAATATATTAATTGATTGCAGTACTGGCTTTTCCTTTAGGGAGAATAACAAAACTGGGTCTAAAGAGAAGAGCTGTGAGAAGGTCAAGTGGTAACTAAAATTAGATGAAGAGTGAGAATGCTCTGGGATCAAGAGAGAGCTGGGTCCCTCTACTGCAGAAGAACAAGATGCATAGCAAATATCCTCAGGGGATGAGCTGCCTCAGAGCAAGGACTCCCCGCCTACTCTGCCCTACATGTAACCCCCACCCCCACTCCACACACCAACCAAACACACAAACAAGTTAAAAAAAAAAAAAAAAGTTAGAAGACCTAGATTCCCTGATAGGAAGTGACCACATAAAGAGAGTATCTTGTCTTCTATTTCTGAAGATATGGTAACTTATTTATTTTGACCACCGCTTCCACTAACCACTGTTTTTATCTAAGGGGAACCCGAAGATGCTGCAACTGAGAGTCAAAATGACAGTGACTAAAGAAAATGGAATACACAAGTGGATTTCTCTCATGTAGCGGTGCATACATAGGGCTTAGGTTGCAGTACTGTAGGCATGTTTAAGAATTGAGGGAGAGGGGGCGCCTGGGTGCCTCAGTTGGTTAAGCATCTGCCTTCGGCTCAGGTCATGATCCCAGGGTCCTGGGATCAAGCCCCGCATCGGGCTCCCTGCTCAGCAGAGAGCCTGCTTCTCCCTCTCCTCCCCACTCGTGCTCTCTCTCGCTATCTCTGTCTCTGTCTCTCTCTCTCAATAAATAAATAAAATCTTAAAAAAAATAAAAAAGAGTTGAGGGAAAGGATGGGAGTCCTGCTGCTCACCTACAGTGGAACTGAAATGAAACAATAGGGGTGTCCTTATGGGTTTCAGCAATACTCCCACAACCAAAGAACACCCCAAGCCCCACAAAAACTAACCCACGTAGGTTGTATTTCCTGTCTCACAACTCAGTGGCCAGGTGCTGGTTGCAAAGAATCAGAATATATTCATGAGCCAGTCAGAATCTGTCTTGTTAAATACCTGTGGGGATGAACATCAGCATCTGCTCCGTCACTTGAATTTGATTACAGAAAAGACAAATCTGAACAGAGAGTTCTGACCTGGATATCAGAAAAGGAGAGGATTTTTTTTTTTTTTTTTTTTTTTGGAGGGCTGCGTAGGAACTGCTGTGCTGTTACAGACTCACCAGCAAGATCATTTAGACCCATCTGAATATCCCTGAGCTACTTGTTATAGGTGGGAGGTTAATTTAGCATATTTTCACTTCTTATACATTTATATACATGGAACATATTTCCTTTGAATCTAACTTCTATTGATTTATTTGGAGATTTAATGATTTTACTTACTCTGAACAGTTACACTCCCTTTCTCACTCTGCAGTCCTAAGCCGGCCTTGGTACGCTGTAGTATATTTAGCATTGTAAATCCACCACGACACCAAAAAGCCTGGAACGCACATCATTTTGAAGAGTGAAAATGGCTGGAGAGCATGAAGTCTCATTATCCCTAGGTAAGGGACTAAGATCTGTGTCTAGATATTTAAATATAAATAGTTCGTGATATCTGGACTGTGACAGATGTAAGTCGCCTTACCACTTCTTAATTGCTTCCATTACTAACTTCATTACTTCTTTTTGGCTTTAGGAGGACCCCGTGTGAGCTCATGGGGCTCCACTGCTTCAGGTGAGAGAGAAATGAGCACTTTTCCATGGGTACATTGCTGGAATTTTATTGATACACATCACACTCGGAGCCCAGGTTACAATAAACGAGTGGCTGAAATGATGCTTGGGGAGTCGGCTGCCGTGTGGGCTCCCTCAGCAAGGCAAGTGCCTAAAGCCAGCCCTGCCTGTCATATTTTCCAGTCTCTGTCTGTTCATATCACCTTGTCTCCCGGAGCCCATGGCGCAGTGTTGTACCTAGAGGGACATTTGCTTTTTCTTAGATAACGGGTCTATTTTACCATCGACATTCTTTTCCTACCACTGAGATACAATTTATTTTTTAAGAAAAATCTCCATAGTGTCCTGCTATATTAGGCAATGGGACGTTAACTTTCCCAGAAGTATACGACGTCTGAAGGGTTGAATTGAAAATACAAGATCACATTTCCTTAGTTGCTGATAGAAATGGAACAATTAACTCTGTCTTATATATGTACTTTGGAGCATATTTTGTTGGTGGTTGATATTTTTCAATAATGCCTTCTCTAGAGCTTTCCTGTCTCTGATTATCAGCTGATGATCTTCAAATCCCTTTGCCCTTTTCTCTTTCATGCAGATAGTTAAACTCCTTCACTTGTGGGTTTATGTAATGTAGTCACTGAGTGCTTGTCAGAACTGCTGCTTCTGTGTTTTTTCAGAATCTTTCTTGGCAATTGATAACTAAAATTTTTACCTGCGTTGAAAGAAACAGCCTATGTTGAAATTATGTCAAAATAGTTTATTGAAAAGTGAAAAATTCAAGTTATCTCTTTTGAACGCTGTAAGAAATTATTTAACAGACATTTACATTTACATTTACATTTACATTTACATAGGCTAAGCACTCTGCCAGGCACTAATGTCTGAGACACACTCCCTGGTTCCAGGGCGGACAGCTTGAGAGCAACGCTGGAGTAGGCAGTTAGGTGAGCAGGAGGCGAGAAAGAAGGATGGCAGATGGGCAATAGCCAGGAACCCCCCAGTCTCCATCCAAAGACCTCCCCTTCTCCCTTAGACCAATCCCTTTTGCAGTTTAGCACAGTTTGATAAGCAAGACATAAGGGCCACAGGGACTTTCCCAACTTTGAAGCGTATGCACTTAAGGAAAACCCTGTCCACTAATAACCCCGAGGCTATTATAATATCATTATAATATCATTTGCATTGCACTCACCCGCGGCCCCCACCCAACCCCTCCCGGTGGGTTTTGCTTAGGCGCTCCTGGGAAGATCGAGGATGCAAATAGGCGGAAAAGGTTGGGGGGAAAGAAACCAGGGCGGATCCAGAAGGTGGTGTGATACCGAAAACATGGGAAGGAGGAGACCAAATAGACCCCCGTAAAAAAACACAAGGCAGAATTCTGCCGGCTGCTACTTCCCGTCCAGTCAAGCCGCTCTGGAGTGTACTTTCACTTTGCTAAAATATTACCTTTGCAGCTTTAACTCCCTATCCAGTCTTTCCACTGAATTCTTTCACAAGAACCAGGGAATTTTACAATCTACCGCTTGGTAACAAGCATCACATCAGTAAAGTGTGAAAATACAAGTTATATGAAATATAAGGAATGATAAAATGAGTGACACCGACTCAAGTTTTGTTTTTGCCATACTAACTGTGAAACTTTGGGCAAGTTACTTACTTTGAACTTGGTATTCTCATTTGCATAATGGGATGATAAAAATAATGCCTGCTCTGAGGAAGAAATACAAGCATAAACATAAAGTTCTTAGAACAGTGTCTGGCACACAGTCAGCATTAAATAAATGTTGGTTATTTTTACTATTATCCTTAAAGCAAAGTCCAAATACAGAATACTGATCAGAACCATGGGAGCTAGGGAGGGAGACAATGTCTCTCTTGAATAAATGTAGAGAAAAACAAAACAAAACAAAAAACAACAAGAGGCTGGAAAGGCAATGAGTGAACTGCATAGATCTTCATGGATTAATAGAAACATCTTTTGCCTTGGGCGAGGTGTTCAGATGTGTGTATGGGTGTGTGAGCACATGTGAATGTACATGTATTGTGTGTGTGTTGGGGGAGTTCAGAGAGAGTTTTATTTTGCATTTTGTGTTTTTTCTTTTCCAAATAAAGGACTAGATTCATTAAATTCACTGTATCATTTATATCATTTATAATTTTTTGGTTGCAACATTAGTCTAATTTTGACTAATTATCTATAAAGAAAATTTATCAGAACTTTGGGGGAATGCACAGGATCAAATGGAAGGGGGAGGGGCCAGGTCCAGAGAAGTGGGAAACCCAGCAGTCATGGTAATACAGACTATTCAAGAATATCCTTTCGATTCTCCTGCTAAATTGAATAAACTCCAACTGCTTCTCTCATGCGTCCCCTCAAGATTCAAGGTTCTTGTTACTGTCCTACCTCTGCCTGCCTCCAGAGCCTGCCATCGCCCCACTTTAAAGGTGCCAGTGTCAGAAAACACCGTACCAGTGACAGGGTCGCAAAGAATTTAGTGTTTTATTCCTCAGGAATATGGAAGTTCCTGAATGATCAGAGCTTCCGGGTCACGGGACTCACCACCAGTGAGAAGTAGGGGGAGAAGGAGGGAGACAGAGTGTGGTTCTAGGGCAGCGGCCCATGGGATGTTTGCATGATGTGGGGTGCACACTAATCGTGGCAGGTGTCTCCTGTTGCATGGGAGGAAATCAGAAGTGCAGGGCCAGGTGCCTTGCCTTGATTTATAGGGATTAACAGAAATGAGGAGGCTGGGATGTCTGACTTGGTGTCTGCTGTGTCTGCCTTTAATGGCTTAGTTAAATGCTGTTTCGCTGGGAGTGTCTTACTGCTTCCAGGGCTATTTCTCTACAGTCCCCATGGGACAGAGCCTGATTGGTCATGCTTTTGTTATCTGACCACCCCATGTGTTTCCCTTTGACTTACAGACCATCACAGCGCCATGCATTGGAGGATGACTCTTCCCCAAAAGGAGAGACAACGAATACCAGGCAGCCAGATGATGAGAAGGAGCATCTCCTAGCCTGAGGGTGTGTTGATCCCCAGTCTTTAAAGTCTTTTGAAAAAGTTTTTTTTTTTTATGTGTTATAATAAATGCAAAAAAAAATGAGGAACACATTTTTGGAGGGAGATAGCTTATGTAGGAAGAGACAGGAATAGAGAGAGGACAGAGGGAGTGAGATAGATTAAAAAATAAATAAAAATAAAAATAAATATAGTATTCAGATTTTAAATTTAATTCATGTCTTTGAAATGTGTAATATACACCAAAGTGTGCATCTCACTCCCAGGTCCACTGTTGACTAACTTTATACCCTTGGGAAAAGAACTCCTTTTTTTGTTTGTTTGTGAAAGGATACATGACTCTCTGAGTTGTTTTTAGATGAAAAGCGATAAAGTATCTCCTAATAAACATGCAAAATATGGTTATGGGCTTTGGCATGCTCCTACATATCCTTGAGAATAACTGCTTTGTGTTCAGTAGCCAAGAAAATGTAAGGGCAGTCTGGCAATTAAAGGAGAGAGGTACCTACAGCAGATTGAGATTTTCCTTAAAGTGTTGACAAACTCTGGGCACTTGAAAATGTGTTTGCATTATGCTCTTGTTTGGGAGTCTTGGGGGCCAGTGAGATGAGATAATTCAGGGAAATTCTTTTAAAAATGTTTATTGAACCCTTTTATCTAGGAATTCTGTTACTGTGGATATGAATAAACCAACGGAAAAAATCTTCCTTTCTAAAGAAAAAATGCAGACAAGTAAATAAAAATAATAGTAATACCAATATATGAAAAATCAAAGGAAATACAATGCTTTGAGTCATTTTTCTCAGGGCATTTGCTCCTGAGATCTTGTGATACAGAAATGTAAAACCAGTGGTGTGCTGGAGCCAGCTCCTACGGCTCAGATGTGCTGATTGTGGGCATCTCTTTCCAATTCTTTTTTCAGTGATGTCATGTTAATAACTTTAAATTGGCCATGGTGGGGACATTTACACCAAAGAAATAGATAATAGAAATAGGGACTTTCCTTCCCCACAACACCTAGAATCATTTTTTCAAATGTTTATATGGTGATGGTTTTTATACTACTGTGTACCATTCTAAAAGAAAATAGTTGAAGAGAAAAGGAAAACACTTTTATGTCTTTAGGCTAGAACAGCTTAACATTTTACATATTTTTTCTTCATATCTGTGAAGTCATGTTTTGCATGCTAATGATAGTTTCAGAATGATTGTCTTCTTTATTTGTATCTAGGAACCTCCAGAAAAAAAATGCAATAAATAATTCTAAACTCTTAATGAATGGTTTTCTTATTAAGATATCAGATAATTTTATTAGAGTGATAATTTTGATGGAGGTTAAGTGATTTTTACGCTTTTTTCCCTTAGCTGATAGTCTCATCATTAAACATCACGGATAATAACACTTGTTGTATGTTCTAGATCAATGCGTGGTAAACATGAAATACCCATCTGGTAGACTGCTGTGGAAACGAACCAAGCACTAGCTTCAGCATTCAAATGACCTGGGGGTGATCATCACTTGCCAAAATACCAACTGAAATTCACAGGACAGCTTTGCTGGACTGAGTGCTGTTTTGCTTTGTACACATTAATTTCACAGTTTCTCTTTTCACCAGTGATCACCAAGGATCCATGTCCTACTGCCAATAAATAAGACTTCATTTCTTTCTTGAAATAATTATTGAAGTGAAATAGAACTTGCAGAAGACAGTTGTTGTAGCCTGAGGCTATTTCTCCTCTACTAGAGCGCTCTAAATGCATTAACTTTTGGCAATTACTTTTGTACCAGACGATTATCTTTCTAACCCAATTGATTTGTCCATATTTTCCTCACTGCACAGTCTGTAAGCTGGGGAGAAAAATCTGCCTGTTCAGAGACCTTGTAGTGGCCAAATTTCCATTGTAGAATTACTTTTGGGTATACGGAATTGTAAAAACCTGACTTCTTTAGTAATGTTTGTTCTCTTCTTACTTAGTTATTACCAGTGATGTGTAATGATGAGTAATACTGTGATGTGTAATAATGACTCCACCATCCTTCTCGGGCTTCATTAACCATAGAGAAGGGTTTTAAAGAGTTTTAGATGAGTAAATATAACCTCCTCCATGAATTACTGCAGGTGGGGACAAGTTACAGGATTGAGCTACTTCTTAGTGATCTGTACACCTAGAGCTGGTCTGTTAGGCTCCCCGAGTTCTGCTGCAGGAAGGAGCTGATGATACCTGGGGTGGGGGTGGGGGTAGGTAGGTTCTAATTGCTAATACTTCCTTAGGGCAGATAAAGGTTAGCAAGTAAGGGAAGGAGAAAAGTTCAGGAACACGTAACAACACTTGTCCCCAGAGTCCTAGCCAAAAAATGGAGAAAACAGGAGATTCCCACTGCATTTTTTTCAGAGGATGTTTGAAAGGGATATCTGTTCTATTAGATAACTAAAGTTCTAAAAACATGATGAATTATGGAAAGGACCTGGATTGAGAATATTTTCTGATCTAGGCTTCCTCTAGATTGGTGAGATGTCTTCTCCACTATTGGAAAGGTTAGTTTCTACAGGAGTGAGAAGCCAAGACAGTCTGAGAATAGACAGACATGATCCTCTTCCAAGGGGAGTGTTGGAGGACAGTGGACTCATTCTGTAGGGGTAGGTACAGAGATTGGAGAACTGCAAGGTTTGAGTGGGAAACCTGATTCACAACTTAGGAAGTTTGCAACTTTAGTTAAACGTCTTACCTCTCCAAGCCCTGAATGTTCGATTTATGACATTGTGGTAAAAAAGGCTAGCTAGTACAGCAGTCCCCCTCCCCACCATTAATCCCAGGTTCACATTATGCATTTCAGTTGTCTGTCTGGAAGCAGATGATCCTCCCTCTGAAGTATTATTAGAATGCCAAAGCAGCCTAACCTTCATCATGCTACGTCATTCACTACACTTCTCATCACATAGGCATTTTATCATCTCAATCATTGCAGGAAGGGGTGAGTACAGTCCAATAAGAAGGATGAATACAAAGAGATATTTTGAGAGAGAGAAAGATTACATTAACATAACTTTTATTACAGTGTATAGTTAGAATTGTTCTATTTTATTATTAGTTAATAATAAATCTCTTAATGTGCCTAATTTGTTAATCTCTTAATATGCCTAATTTAAAATTAAACTTTATCTGGGCGCCTGGGTGGCTCAGTCAGTTAAGCGTCCGACTCTTGGTTTCGGCTTAGGTCATGATCTCAAGGTCTTGAGATCAAGCCCAGAGTTGGGCTCCACACTCAGTGGGGAGTCTGCTTTCCCTCTTCCTCTGCCTCCCACCCCCACTCACACACTCTCCCTCATAAATAAATAAATAAATCTTAAGAAAAAAACAAAATTCAACTTTATCATAGGTATATATACATAGGAAAAAACAGTATATATTAAGTTTTGATACTACCCACAGTTTTAGGAATCCACTGGGGGCCTTGTAACATATTCCCCCCATCCCCTACAAGGGGCGACTACTATATATATTGAACATGTAAATAAGCCTGGTCACCAAATTAGAAGCTTTACTTCCTCCATCTGTCTTAATCTTTTTAACAATTCTATGGGGTATATCTTGCCATTATCTACATTTTCAAGTGAGGAATTGGAGTTTTAGAGTGATTACACAGTTCTCTCAAAGTCACATTGCTAGCAAATGGCAGAGTTAGAATTCAAACCCAGAAAGCCCCTTTCCAAAGCACATACTTTTACTGATTAGGCTATAGCAATCACTGTATTTCTCACCTAGTTGATAGCTATGTGAAGTACATATGAAAAGCATTGGTTGACCACTGCTGTGTAACAAAATACCATAAATTTAATGGCTAGAAACAACATCTATTTATTAGTTCATAGTTCTACAGGTCAGAAGTCCCAACAGGCTGGTTTTTCTGCTCAAGAATGCAAATAAGGTGTCAGCTGGGCTGGTTTTTCACTTAGAGACTGAGAACAAAAAAAACCCAAATCTGCTTCCAAGTTCATTCTTATGGTTGGTAGACATCAATTCCTTTCAATTAGAGGACTGGAGTCCTTATTTTCCCCCACAACTCTCACCTGGGCACTACTCTTAGCTACTATCTCTTCCCTGGGAAGTTTGCAACATGGATGTTTGCTTTCCTCCAGGCCATCCAGTCAGCTATTTCTGACTTCTTGACCAGTAGAAGAAATCTCTTTTGTTCTTAAGTGGTGATGAGATTAAATGAGGCTCACTTGAATAATCTCCCTTTCTTAAAGTTACATGAAAGCCCACATTATATAACCTGGCCACAGAAATAAAATGCGGGACACCTGGGTGGCTCAGTTGGTCAAGTGTCTGCCTTTGGCTCAGGTCATGATCCCGGGGCCTGGGATCCAGTCCCGCATGGGGCTCCTTGCTAAGCGGGGAGACTGCTTCTCCCTCTGCCTGCAGCTTGTGCTCTCTCTCTCTCTCTGACAAATAAATAAAATCTTAAAAACAATTTTTAAAAAAGAAATAAAATGCATCCTATTCACAGCTCCAGGTATTATGCAGGACATTTACAGTAGAAGCAGGAAGTGTTGGGGACCATGTTAGCATTCTGCCTACCACATGAGGAATGAGTGACAATCTCAAAGTGTTGTGAGGATTAAGGGTAATAATCATAAGTAATGAATTGAGCATCTTTATTAGCATATAACACTTGATGCATGGTAACGATAATGATGGAACATCATGGAGGGACATGCATGGAGACCAAATCAGGAAATAAAATCATACATGCAGAGTCAAATAGCCCAGATAAGAAACAAGACTGATATGCGCAGTGAGGGGTTCAGATTTTGTTGTTGGGGACCAAGTGTAATATTTATAATTTACAGACTGTATTTATTGGATACTGGTAGCTTGTTAGGTAGGGGCTAGACCAAATTTTAAGACATAGGAATAGGGTCAGCATTATCTATATTGATTTCTAGGCCTTGTACTGCTAGTTTAGTTGCATCCAAGATATGCAGCCTCTCTCTGATTCTACCTGCTATCCTTGGAATAAAGCACTGCCTTCCCTGTCTTAGAAATTTTCTTTGTCTCTTTCCTATATTACCAAATTTCCTAATACTAGTTCATTCTTATCTACCATGTGCTATTATCAATTCATACAGCTACCAAGAGGAATTGTATATCATCTATGTGATACATTATTTTAGATACTAAGTTACAGTGAGGGAAAATATATATACATATATATACATCCAAATTATGTCTTATTATGCATAAGTGCTATGAAAGCCATGATAGCTGACTAATATAAATTACCATCATGTCAGATGAAGCTTTGGCATAGTATCTCTTAGATCAGGTTATGGCAGCTGTATGGGAGCTCATAATTCTTTCTTGTCCATATTTTACCACAGCTTATGTAAAACCAAATTGTAAACAAGAATATAAGATAGGGTATGTTACTATTAATCATCAGATTTTACAACAAAGAAATAATTATCAAGATATAGAGATTCTATATCAAGAATAGTTGGCATTAATGAGAATGGTAATTATTGAATAAAAAAGAGCTCCCTTCTTTCATAAAACATCTAATGAGAGCCTAGTTTGTACTAGGCACTGGTGGTATGTAGCACGGATAAATAATACCTGCTCTCAAAGAGATTATGATGTAGTAGGGATAAAGCAGAGAAATAAATCAATGATTACAGAGTATGTTGAGTTATGCCAGAGTTATGCACGGAAAGCTCTAAGGACAAGTGTTATTTTAAAATCCCAAAAGGGTTATAACTTGAGTAATAGGCTGTGATTTGACAATAGTGCCATCGAGGCATAGACTCCAGACTTATCCCGCTCTTCACATTTCCTATCATATTATCATGCATATAATAGATTTGTAATTCATATATGTTCAATGACTAAATGAGAAAAAAGTTAGTTGATTAATTAGTTGACTACTAGTGTCTTTGCTCCCATCCAAGTACAATCTAACCATACCATTTTCTTCCCAGGATCTGGCTTCAGGGGACTCTTGCTCTACCCCTGAATTAGAGTTCAGACCTAACTCCATCAGCCTCATCTAGTGGTTCTTGACCAGAACATTTTTCCCCTCCAGGTATTCAGCAATACCTAGAGACATTTTTGTGAGGGGACAGGTGGTAATGTGGGTTGTTACTGGCATCTAGTGGGTAGAATCTCGGGATGTTACCACACATCTATAATGCAGAGAATCATCCCTCTCCTCAACAAAGAATTATCTGGCCAAAATGCCAGTAGTATAGATGTTGAAAACCCTGATCTAATTTCAACTTTCTAACCCCAAGAATTGGTTCAGGGAAGAGCCCTGATCTAAACTGATCTACTCAGAAAAAAAGTTGGAGGTTTTCCTTGATGTCAGGAGAAATGAAGCTCTATCAGTGAAATATAAACCTGGAAGCATCCATTGAATGTGGAAGTATTTAGAGGTGAGACCTAAGGGAACAATTTTAGACCATGAAGAGAAAGTTAATAGAGGATTAGCATCCACATCAAGGAGGATGAGCTAAGAAACATAAAAAGAGATTAGTATAATTTGAACAAGGAGATAAAAAAACATAGCTCAAAGTCTCCCATTCCTCTGAATGTTTTAGTAATATAATCCAATAAATTCTCTTTAAATTATTTAAATATGTGGTCTCGATAACTTGCAACAAAACCCTTCATTCCAATGAAGAGTAAATGAGTGCATTACAAATAAGACATAGGTAAAGGGAAAAAAGGAAATAGGTGAAGGGAGGGGCTAGCAAATGTAAAAGGGATTGTGACTCAATATGATTTATTCCAGCATCGCCACTCGGACATACTGTAAGCACCGCCAAGAGCACATGTTATGGAAAGAGAAATGCTGACGCCACTTAACAGGCTCAAAAAAATCTTACGGATTCTCAGCACAATTGCCTTGGCATTCAGAGATCCCTTGATCTAAAAGATGCTGTGTACCCCCCCCACCCCAGTTCCACACAGTCCTAAAGATTTCCCACTAATTCTTCCTCCTCCACGGAGTCTCCTCAGATCCCATTGGCCATAATTCGCACCATCCCTTCCCCACCAACATTTACTATTATTTGAATTTCTTCCATATGCTCTATTATAGTCTGAGAATTAAGAGCTATATTTTTCCACTCCTTAGATCTGAACTACTGAAAACTAAGTACAGTCTTTATCATCTTTGTGACTCACAATTTAGAAGACTATTTATACCTAGTAGAAACTCATGAAGCCTTATTTAATTAAATAATGCTATATAGCCCAAAGAACAAAAAACAGGTTTTTTTTGGGGGGGGTAAAAGAACATTTTAAAATCCTTATGGAAGATTGTCCTCCTATACCTGTGACACAGCTCAACAATCCAAATTATCAGGGGTGGGGGGGACTCTGGATTTTAAAACTTGGATTTAGATGCTCTTACTGATGATGTTTCCTTCAAGTTTAAAGCTCTTCCCTCCTCCTGAGGTAATCCTAAAAAAAAAAAAAAATGTTTTTGATTCTTCTACTTTTATCCATGTTCATTATTTTGGAGCATGAAAACAGAAGAGTATTACAGAACACTGCTATTATCCTCAGAAAGGGACCGCTATCCTCAGTTATTGTACGTATATTTGTCTCAGACAAATAGAGCAATAACAATCCCTTTGTGCTAACTGAAGCTGACATTTACATACTTTTAGATTCTTCTGGGGAGTAACACACTCTGTGCAGACACAGAACGTAGCTTCTCTGCACTCTCTCCTACCACCAGGATGGTAGTCCCGAAAATCTGTTCAGATCCTGAACCGCACATTTTAGAATTTTTCAGCAGCTTCCCAAATCTCAAAATTACAAGCCAGAATGTTTTGTACAGCATGTTAGGACCATCGGATACTATTTCTTGCCTCCATCTAAGCCACCCCCTGCTTCATATGCTTTCCTCTGAACATCTGTTAGTACGCATTCATCACTCAAGTACTTTCAACAAAGCATGCTCTTTCCTATCATCACTGGTTTTTCATATGATGCCTGCTTTATTAGGAGGCCTTCTCCACTCCCTTGGTGACATGACGTATCCATACTATGACTTAAATCTTGAACCTTACTGATCTTCTGACCACCCCACCATAGGGCAAGGTGAGAACTCCCTCCTCTCTGCATTATGAGCATCCTGTGGAATCTCTTATTTCGATTGCTGCTTCCCTCCCCAAACAACTTGGGAGTCCTTTAAGGAAGAAACCTTCTTGTATTAACATTTTTATCCATTAAGTGAGGGACTTTCTAATATTTGGAACTGTAATCCACATCAATAATATAGGTTAAAGAGAGGTTCAGAACACAGGGGTGTGTGTGTGTGTGTGTGTTTCTAACTGAAATTCACTAGGAAATTTTCTCCTTTTCTTTTTCATCTTCTATCCATTTTATATTTAAATAAAAACTACCCTCTCCTCTACTGTTCTCTTTCACATCTAAGTAAACAGCATCATCATCTACTCAACTGTTCCAACACACACTCTGAGAGTCATGTGAATCTCATCCTTTCGCTATCCTGCCCTTGCACACTGTCTGCTCTGCTGCTACTGGTTCCATCTCAAGTATTAGTCCATAACACTTCCTGCTCTAGGTAAAGGAAATAGCCACCACGTGGACTTCACACTTCCATAATTATCTTTGCATCATCTTTTAAAAATGCAAATAAAATTGAAACCATGTCAGTCTATATTAGTTTCCTAGGGTTTTCATATCAAATTATTACAAAGTTGGTAGCTTAAAACAACAGAAATTTATTTTCTCACAGTTCTAATGGACAGAAGCCCTAAATCAAGGTGTTGGCAAGATTGCACTCCCTCTGACATTTCTAGGGGAGAATACTCCCTTGCCTCTCTCAGCTTCTGGTTGGATCCAGAGTCTTCTTGACTTGTGGCCATGTAACGCCAATCTCTGCCTTCCCCTTCACTTGGATTTCTCCTTTGTGCATCTTGGTCTCGATTTGTCCTTTGCCCATTCTTATGAAGACGTTTGTTAGATTTAGGAGCCACTTTATCTTGAGACCTTTAATTTAATTTTGTCTGCAAAGACCCCTTTTCCAAATAAAGTCACAATTACAGGTTCCTGGTGGACCTATCTTGGGAGTGTGGGGGGGAATGGTACTATTTAACCATTTGATGGTTTCCTAATGCCTAGGTACATCAGTTTTTGGGGGATGGGTTAGCCTGGTGATGAGTATTCAAGAGGGCACGTTCTGCACGGAGCACTGGGTGTTATACGCAAACAATGAATCATGGAACACTACATCAAAAACTAATGATGTAATGTATGGTGATTAACATAACATAATAATAAAAAAATGTTTACTGCATGCTAATAGTAGGTATAAAATAAAAGGTAAAGACATTCAAGCTGAAAAAAAAAGTTTATTAGCTTTAGTTTTTGTGGCTTCTATTACAATATGTCTTTACATATTTTCATCTGTGCCCCAGACTAGATGATAAATAAGTTCATGAGAACACATACCATATAAATAATTTCTAGCAGTATAAATCCAGATGTCTAGAACACCACTGACATTCAATAAATATGTTGGACAAATAAATTAGATAATTATTGAAGAAAATAAGGAATGGATAGGGTTAAACAAAATTCAACTGAGTAAATTTGAAGATCTAATTGGCTTTATTAAGCAATTCATGAATCGGGCAGCATCCCATCTAGCAAGCAGAGAGATGCTATGGGAACTATACAAAATGGAAAAATTTTATAAGCAGAAACAGGAGAGACAACTAGCAAAAAAAAAAATAAAAGATTATTTCAGGCAAGGTCACCTTCCCTTGGGGGAAGAGCAAGGGATCTTATTAGGTGGATTACCACATCTTCCTTTAGGGAGTGAAAAAGGCCCATGTAACAGATTACTTCACTGGTGCTGACCAGAAAATGCCTGACTGACCAGTTAAGACTACATTTCTGGAGGAGTTTGAAACTGCAGTTAGTTTGGGTGTTAAGCCTCGGTTTGGTGATTTGGCCTTCTGTGACTCTATTTGGGGCTTGGGGTTTAACAATAGAGAGAATCTCATTGACCCACTCTAACATAATTATTATGTGTTCTGCTACTCCCCCCATGTCTGAAGAATAACTTGGAACGCCCTACTAAAGTTAATGTACTGAGAACGGTTCAGTTTAATCCTTCTACTTTATAAAAGCTCAAAATTTAGGATTTACACTGAGGATAGGGAAGTTTACCTATTTAGAAACAGAAATAAAACTTGACCTAAATGTAGCTTTATCTATCCTCTTGTTTTTTCCTAAACAAAAGCATAAAATATTCTCTAATGAAAGACTTATTTTTAAATCAACTTCATATGCTTGATTTCATATAACACTTCATTTTTTAATATTGTATGCAAAACATATTTTATATGGCTCCAAGGAAATTATGGACTATACTTAACAAAGTCAAATAATATTAATAGTGTCAGAACAAAACCAGTTTCGTATATATGGTAAGTAATAAAAAACGGCACATAAGATAATTCCCCAAGACAGCAAAGTGATAACATAGCTAGATATTTTATATTGGCTAGTGAGAACGTAGAGCCCACTGATTGCTAAAAATTGTGAACATTTACCTGATAAGTAAAATTAGTCATTGTTTGAATTTTAATCTTTGTTTAAAGCTTATAGCAAGAAAAAGTATTTAAGTCCACTTAAGTATAAAACTATATTTTTATTTTAATCAAATTAATGAAAAATGATTCTCAATCTCTTTAGAAATGTTAACATTATTCTCAGAATAATAAATTAGATAGGTTAGACTTTAGTTATAAATATTTTTGAATCATTGTAATATTCAAATGTCTCTCAAGTATTTATTTAGAATTCTTGTTGACCTCAAAAGTTGGAAACAAAATAAGAATTATGATAACAAAGTACGTTGATTTTTAGCTTTCATGCTTTAAAAGATGTCTGAGCAAGTGAGAAAATTAACCAATATAACCAATATCAAAAAGAAAGTAGAACTGCATCAAAGTTATTCAATTTTGTATTTTTTTATTAAGTACTCACTGTGTCAAAGAAGCTGGATAATGCATGCTAATATATGTATTTTCATTTTATGAATCAAATTTGATACAAAACATAAACATAAAAATAGAAAGTGAGAAGAAATAGTTGGAATTGGGGTATCATTTAACTCTGCAGAAAATGTACTCATTCCTTTCATAGACATTTATTGGGCACCAAATATGGGACAGGGAATATGCTTTATATAATTTATGCCAATATGGATGACATGCATTTCCTTTCATGAAAGAAATCACTTTTTGTCTCCTAAGCATTTTGTTATGCTTTCCCTTATTCATTCACTCAATAATTATCAAGTGCCTACTATGTAATGGACATTATGTTATTTGTTGGGTAAATAACGGTGAACATCAATCCCTCAATGATTTACTCTTCTCCATAATGAGCTCATTTGACTATCAGTAAACTCATTTGATTTCATACAGATTTTTATTATTATTATTGATAATTATTATTTTGTCCATGGTCAACATCTTAGACCAGTCCACCAACATCCTCTCAGAGACTTTGGAAATAAATTCACTCTCCTATCATGTCTTTTCCAAACCACTCTCTATGTAGCCTCACACACCTTTTAAACTACTTACAATAAAATTAAAATAAAATGCAAACTCTGTTCTAGTGATTAATATAGACTTGAGATTTAACTCAGGCATTTTTGCCTCCCAGCCTGTGTAAGGTATCATACTTTTAGCCTATCCTCATTTGCCCAGTGAGTCCAATGACTGGTGCTTTCTAGTACCTTAGGTCTCTTAAATATTTTTTTCACAGAAAGGTAATCTCTGGTAACTCCACCTTTCTAGCTCCTTGCTTCCCAGAATATTATCATCTGGAGTACCATGTTAGTTTCTTTCACAGTATAAATGGGAAAATAAATTCATAAGCTTTCAGTTCACAGGAACTGGGGATAGGTCTACAGAAACTATAAGTAAACAGACATTTATAATTCTGGGTGATAAAATACTATGATGATATAAGTACAGGCTATACAATCACTAATAAAAATGTTAAGCCTAACTCAGTCTCTAAGTTTCCACAAAATTTATAAATTAGTATGCACAAGATTAATAGACTTGGCTATTCAAAGTCAGAAAGTTGGGCTTTGAAAAAAAAAAAAGAAGGGCGCCTGGGTGGCTCAGATGGTTAAGCGTCTGCCTTCGGCTCAGGTCATGATCCCAGGGTCCTGGGATCGAGTCCCGCATCGGGCTCCCTGCTCCTTGGGAGCCTGCTTCTCCCTCTGCCTCTCTCTCTCTCTCTCTCTCTCTGTCTCTCATGAATAAATAAATAAAATCTTTAAAAAAAAGAAAAAAAAAGAAAAAAGAAGAAGAGTTATAAGCAATATGGAGAACAAATTTATTAGGAATTTGTTGCTGGGAATAAACAAGAATAAATTGAAGAGATAAGCAAGGACCAGATCATAAAGTACTTTATAATCCACTTGAAAGAACTTAGTCTTCATACTGGGTACCATAGGTGGTCACTGAATGTACTTAAGTTACCAATAAATTTGATGTAGAGGTGCTGTATTACTTTTCTATTGCCGTCCTAGCAAGTTATACAAATTTAGCTACATAAAACAACGCCACTTTATTTTTTTACAGTTTACGTGGTCAGAAGTCTGTGTACAGAGTGGCTCCGTTAGCTTTACATTTTGGGTTCACAAAGCTGAAATCAAAGTGTTGGCAGGACTTTCTTGAGGTTCTGGGAGATCATCTGTTTGCAGTCTCATCCAAATTTTTGGCAAAATTCATTTCCATGGGCGCCTGGGTGGCTCAGTTGGTTAAGCAAATGCTTTCGGCTCAGGTCATGATCCTCGAGTCCCGGGATCGAGTCCCACATCAGGCTCCCTGCTCAGCAGGGAATCTGCTTCTCCCTCTGACGCTCTTCCCTCTTGTGCTCTCTGGCTCTCATTCTCTCTCTCTCAAATAAATAAACAAATAAATAACCTTTAAAAAAAATTCATTTCCACGTGATAAGCCTGAGGTGCCTGTTTCCATTCCAACTGTCCTCTAGGAATTGTCCTCAGCTTCTAGAGCACTGCACATATCCCCTGGCTCATGGTCCCTTTCAAAGCCAGTAACAGCTGGTCAGTTATCCCTCATGCTTAGATTTCTGCCTCATCTCTCTTAACACCTCTCTGCTACCATCCTTTCTGCTTTTAAGGGCTCGTGTGACCACCTTGGCTCATGTGTATAATCCAGTTTACTCTCCTTGTCTTAAGATCCGGTGATTAGTAAACTAAAATCTATCTGCAATGTCCCTTAGTTTAGTATTTAATTAAGTAACCAAAGTACAGATATCTTTTGAATTTTGCCGACCAGAATGAAGAAAGGAGAACAGATGAAATTGCTAAATTGATGTAAAGGAAATGTCATGATACCTGAAAGAGAGTAGTTGGACATGAGATGTCAAAGGTAAATCCATGTTCTGGTTTGGAATCTGTGCAGATGGTGATTGTAGTCTTTGAGACAGCAAACATATCAGGAAAAGTTTGAAGAAAGACCTTGACTTCATATGGAATTTAATGAGTTTGTAAAGTCTATGAGATATCAAATGAATGCAAATATTTAAGTGGGGAGAGCATTTATGGCTTCGTAGTCAAGACAAATGCCACATACTGGGGGACACAATTTAAAATTCATTAATATATAAATATAATTTGAAACTTTGGAGTGAATAAAATTGCCTAAGGAAAGAATATATATATACAGAATATACATATACAACAGTTGCATTTTATATATATATATATATATATATATATATATATATATATATATATAAATGACAGCTTAACAATTGTGAAGAGCTGGGGTGCCTGGGTGGTTCAGTCTTTAAGCATCTGCCTTTGGCTCAGGTCTTGACCCCAGGGTCCTGGGATCAAGCCCTGCTTCGAGCTCCCTGCTCAGTGGAAAGCTTGCTTCTCCCTCTCCCACTCCCCCTGCTTGTGTTCCCTCTCTCGCTGTCTCTCTCTCTGTCAAATAAATAAATAAAATCTTAAAAAAAAAAAAAAAAGAATTGTGAAGAGCTGTGCAGAGTTTGGGTGGAAGAGTTGCTAACCTGAACATCAGGAGGAAGACTTCTCTAATGGTGGTAGGCCAGAATAAAATTGCAGGTGAATACAGATAACTTATTAGGTCTTGGATAAGCAAATACATTTTTTCATGGTAGTTTCAATTTTTTTTGAAAATTGGGAGTTAGAAGTCAAAATCAGAACTGATGCCATCAAGTTGAACTCAATTCAGAACAAGACAGAATAAGGAAAAGATGGTAAGATGCTGCTTGATGAATAATGTGGATTTGGTGGCACTGTGGCCTGAGATTAAGGAAACAGAGACTCTTATTTAAAAACTTGGTAGTTTTGGGGGCGCCCAGGTGGCTCAGTCATTAAGCATCTGCCTTCAGCTCAGGTCATTATCCCGGGGTCCTGGGATCGAGCCCTGCATCAGGCTCCCTGTTACACAGGAAGCCTGCTTCCCCCTCTTCCACTGCCCCTGCTTGTGTTCCCTCTCTCGCCGTCGCTCTCTCTGTGTCAAATAAAGAAAATCTTTAAAAAGAGAAAGAAAGAAAGAAAGAAAGAAAGAAAGAAAGAAAGAAAGAAAGAAAAAGAAAAACACTTGGTAGTTTTCAATGAATCGATGAACACTATATCAAAACTAATGATGTATTATATGCTGGCTAACTGAACATAATAAAAAATAAAAAATAAATAATGGTGCTCATGAAATATATAGACATTTTTTGATGGAAGTTATCATATCATTTGTTTGCTTAGGAAACCAAAATTGTATCTTAAGTAAAATCAGAGTCCTTGACCTGGTGTTCAATGATCTTTATTTCACAGTACCAAGTCTTATATCTCAATGTTTAAAATATTCACACACAAAATAAAACAAAAACAAAAGCAAAAAATAATATAAAAACTGAAGGTCCACAGGTAGTACTTGTTCCAGAGATAAGTTTGTTCTGGCTACACAAGATTTTTTCCAAAATTGCATTCTTAATAACAGACACCACCACCACCACTAGAATTTACTGAGATTTTACTGTGTACCAGACACTGTACTAAGATTTTTATGTGTTTTTTCATTTAACTCTTAATACTAACATATCAGGCTGATATCTATTAGAGAGACAATATCTTTTAAAAAAATAAAATTTCATATACAAAGTTCACTTCTCTGTTGTCCATCCCTAGACTAATGCTTACAGTGTGGTAGGTGTTCAATAAATATTTGTTTGATAAGCAAAAACTTTACTAAAATTAGTTTGGTTCTAATTTTAAACAGATATGCCTTAAAACTTAAAGTTAGAGGGGCACTTGAGTGGCTCAGGTGGTTAAGTCACCAACTTTTGATTTCCGCTTAGGTCATGATCTCTGGGTCCTTGGATAGAACCCCATGTTGGGCTCTGTGCTCAGCAAGGAGTCTGCTTGAGGATTCTCTCTCTCTCTCAATTAAATAAATAAATCTTTTTTAAAAAGTTAGAAATTTGCCATTTATTTTTCTTGGCTGATTTATTGTTATTTGATGTTTTCATTGAACTTTAATTTCACTGGATTGTGTTTTTTTGTAGAATAGAAACCATAACTGACTTTCCTCCCACTGATCACCAATAACCAATATTAATGATTAGTACCCCTCATTTTCTTAAAAAACTTTATGATTTTTATAGAAATATATTTCCTTAATCTCTGTCATTATTAAACATTATAAACTATTTTTCTACTTTTGAAAAAAAACTCATATGTGTATACTTATAAGAATTTTATGGACATGGTACTATATTATTGATCTCATCATGAAAGTGAATATGCTTTATGTGTAAAGGTATCTCCACTGACATGCTTAATTCACTTCAGAAGAAACATGATTATTAGGAGAAATTAAAAAAATAGAGCAGAGTGAAAGCACTCAAAGTGGGCAAACATGTATATTCCCTTGGCTTTGATTTAAAGGGGTCAAGTGTCAAGGAAATATGGGGAATGGAGGATAAAATAGGACTAAGTAGGACTAAGCCTAAGGCTTTGGTTACAAGACAAACATAAGTAATTCAGAACATTTCCCTTTAAAATGTACAATTTCCTTTGTTCTCTTTATTATATATCAAACAAACAAAATGTTGTTGTTTTGTTGGTGTTGTTTTTAAACTCTAATCTCACCTATGCTTAGAAATTATATTCGATTATACAGAAGTTATAATTGCAATAGCAACAGAGGAGAGAAAAACTCATGAAGATGACAATCGAGAAGAATCGATATGTGATATGGTTCATTTTATGCACCTGGAAGGTAGTTGTTAAGATTTAATCATGAAGATGACAATCGAGAAGAATCAATATGTGATATGGTTCATTTTATGCACCTGGAAGGTAGTTGTTAAGATTTAAATTTTGGTGTGTGATTATAAATAAAGGAGTCAATTCCCTTAAGCAATAATTCTCAACTTTGGTGGAATATTATAATTAGTTCAAGAGCTTTTCAAAATCCCAACACACAGGCCACACCCAAGAGCAATTAAATTTGAATCTCTGAGGTTGACATCCATCGAGATATTAGCACTTTTAAAAGCTCCTCAAGTGATTTCAATGTGCAGCCAATATTGATGATCACTGCTTTGGAGTGATATTACACAATCTTTATTGAATCATATATGTGAGTAAGAAAGGGTTTGGGTCTGTATTATGTGTTTATTTCTTGAATTCTGTTCCACTGATTTGTTTTCTGATATTACAATGTTTGAATTATTGCTAATTTATTCGTCTGCTAATGCAGTTTAGAACTAGACATTTTTATTTTTCTTAAGTATTTTTATGTTCTTGTATTTACTTGCTTTTTTAAACCACCAGTTATTTTAATGTAAATTACATATATATACATAATTATATATGTGTAGTAATATATATAGGTATTATTTAAATATACATATTTATACATTATACATTTGTGCATTAAACATACATATTTATATTATTATACATATATAGTTATATATAAATACATATAATGTCTCATATATTCGTGACTGTTTTGTACTTCCTTTACCATTAAAATAGGCTATATATTCCTAGATTTTTCTCATTTGTTATTTCTAGCACACAGAAATATATTGATCTTGAATCAGGCAATTTTATTAAATGCTACTAATTTTTGTAGGTTTCTACTTGATTTATTTTAATTCATATCAGATAGGGAAATAATGATATGTAGATCGATTTTACTCTCTAAATACTTTGATGATACTGCACTTAAACTTTCTACACCTGGGAAAGAAACATTGCATTTTAAACATTTTCAAATTAGAAGAATTTTAGAAGTTGTCTAGTATAATATTTTTCAAATTTTTGGCCACAATTCATTGTAAAAAAACAATATTTTATATCACATCCCAGTATATTTTATACACACAACAAAAATAAAGCTTTGTAATGTAGCATTTACCTTTTGCGTGTGTGATGCCCTGTGGTATTTTCTCTTCTATTCTGTTCTACCTCATTTTTAAACAGTGTTTGTTGCGAAATTGTTTTCAAACCCATTTAAGTGTTGAGAGCTGTTTGAAGATCATTTTTAGTCCAACACCCTCATTTTATAGATAAATTAACTGAGAACCATGACCCATAAGGAGCTTGTCCAAGGTTATTGAAATAGATGTTGAGAGTTCATCTGCCCCAAAAAGAAATGTTAAAAAGGTGAGATGAAAAATAAATAAAAACAGAATTTTTTGTTTTTATTGTCCAATGAATGATTTCATCCACCCTACTTTGGAGCTCACTGACTAGAATATTTCTCAGATGTTTCTGGTTATATTTGTTAAAAATACATATTTCAGGGCTTCATCTCAGACATATTCAGCCAGAATTGCTATAGTGACTAGCTAGTATTCTAACCTTTAATAAATGTTCTAATCTCGTAGGTTTCTACCAAATCTCTGACATATTTCAGTAAATAATATCAACACGGACACTGCCAATCTCTACCTACTCAGGCTGGTTAAGTACATGTGAGATTAGAAATCACCATTTTTACAAAGTTGCAATTGATTAAGGCAATTTCTAGCCTCTACTCTGGCAAACACTGACAATATAGATCAAATATGCACATTGATTCGTTGGGTAATTGACTACAAGGGTGCAACTTCCCCTCTTCTTTACGAAATGTAACCACTTATAAGTTAGACTTTAAAAATCTTTTCTCCCGGTTGCCTGGGTGGCTCAGTTGGTTAAGCAACTGCCTTCGGCTCAGGTCGTGATCTGGGAGTCCCAGGATCAAATCCCACATCGGGCTCCCTGCTCAAAAGGTTGTCTGCTTCTCCCTCTCGTGCTCTCTATCTCTCATTCTCTCTCTCTCAAATAAATAAATAACATCTTTAAAATAAATAAATAAAATCTTCAAAAAAAATTTTTTCCCTTGAATTCCTACAATTTCCTTGGTTTCAAGATTAAGTTATGCAATACATTTGTTTTCTGATTATTGTCCACTCAATTTATCAAAATTTAACTTGGAAACTACTGAATGTTAATCACAGAAAATTGGTATTTGATCTATGTTTTAAAGACTTACTCTTTCATTTGGAAAGTCATATTTTTTGAAGTAAATACATTTTAACACTAAAAGATTTGTTAGGTGGAAAACATAGTGCTTAGAAGAATTACTTGCTAGCTTTACATTATATCTTTCCTTCAAGAAGGGCAAAAGAATGTGTATATATTATCTGACTCACTTTCATATGTTTTTTAAATAATCATAGACTCAGATTACATAAAAACTATAAACATTTTGCATTGCAAAAGAATGAAACTGGATCACTTTCTTACATCATATACAAAAGTAAACTTAAAATGGATTAAAGACCTGAATCCATAAAACTCCTAAAAGAAAACAGGCATTAAACTCTTAGACATCGGTCTTAGCAATATTTTTGGATCTGTCTCCTCAGGGAAGGCAACAAAAGCAATAATAAACAATTAGGACTGCTTCAAACTAGAAAGTTTTTGCATAGTAAAAGAAACCATCAACAAAATGAAAAGTCAACCTAACAAATGGGAGAAAGCATTTGCAAATGATATATTTCATAAGGGGCTATAATCCAAAATATATAAAGAACTCTAACTCAACACCAAATTTGCTGTGTTGAGATGGATTGTAATTCTGAACCCCGTGTCCAGCAGGGCAGAGTATGATAACTACCAGGAAAGTGAGCAAGTTTTCCAATGTGCAGTGGGAGCCCGAGTGGAATTATTAATTAGCAAACTGTTTCCATATGCATGAGTGGACTTAGTAACTTGTTTAGAATTCTTGGCAAGACACTCCACAAAAAATATTCTACAAGGGGTGCTAATGTCAAATTTTATAAGTCAATAATTCAAAATAGCAAAAGGAATCCTAAGGAACCTTTTCTTTCAGGAAAGTTGTCCTGCCTTTGGACAACACTGCCTAAATAGAAATCATTTTCCAACTCTATTCAGGTTGTTTGTTTGTTTGTTTGTTTTTAGAATATCCCTCTACAACATTCCAAGGAAATCCTCTGTGTATCTTGAGTATCCATTCCCAGCATATCATATATTTTTTGTTTGATTTTGCCAAAAACAAAACGAAGGATTCCTCATCAGAATTTAGTCACGGAGGTAACACTAGTAGGTAGGTAGCTATTATTATTAATCATTTCACAGAAGAGTCAAGTTAGGGAAATGACTGCATTAATTTGTTAGTTGGATGGAAGACCTTATAACCATTAGCTATCAGTAATAAGAGCTAGCAAAAGTTCCAGCACTTATTTGGTATTTAATTGGTGGAATGCGTAACTGATCAAGTAAGTAATTGCCTAAATGGAGGAATGAATAAACCAAACAGAACTTGCCCTTATGAATCCATTTAAGTTATTAGTTTTTATTTCCTTTACCAGAGGTCCTTAATGCTTTCTATATTTCTTAGTCTAAATTTTATATTTGAGCTTTCATGTGGTCAGTGAATCTAACACTACAGTTTCTCTTATGTTTTCCTCTAGAGTAGACTTGTTAATAAATGATACGGCTTTTTAAAAGGAGGACACAGGTTGCTTCCAGACCTTGGCTATTGTAAATAATGCAGCAATGAACATAAGGGTGCATATACCTTTTCAAATTAGAATGGATAAAGAAGATATAGCATAATTATAAAATAGAATATTACTCAGTCATAAAAGAGAATGAACTCTTGCCATTTGTACAACTTGGAAGGACCTGAAGGGTATTATGTTAAGTGAAATAAGTCAGACAGAGAAAGACGGGTAACATAAGACTTCACTTATATGTAGAACGTGAGAAAACAGAACGTGCCAATCAACCAACCACCACTATCACCAACAAAATAGTAACAGATCCGTAATATAGAGAATGAACTCTTTTTTTTTTTGCCAGAGGGGAGGGGAATGGGAGCATGTGTGAAATGGATGAAAGGGATTGGTAGGTACAAGTTTCCAGTTGGGGAAAGAGTAAGTTACAGGAACAAAAGTTTCAGCATTGGGAATATATTCCGTGGTATTATAATAACATTGCATGGTGACAGATGGTAGCTCTATCTGTGGTGAACATAGCCTAATATATAGAGTTGTTTAATCTATGTTGTACACTTGAAATGAGTATAACATTTTGTATCAAATATACTTCAATTTAAAAAAAAAAGGGTTAGGGGGAGGAAGGAACATAGTTTAATCAAGTAGTTTTTGCCCATTTCATTAACACCTAAAATGAATCCTGGGGCTACTGTGATTCTGGAACACTCTTAAAGGATATTAAATCTACAACATTTGTTTTATAGGATCCCCTCAATTCCTAGGGAGTATAGTGAAACTTTTGTTACTCTTCGGAGACACCTACATCACAAGTTTGTAGAAGCCATTGAATATATTTCTTGCATAAATATAATTCAACCGTATTCTCTAAAAGGATAAAATATTTTTTAGAAAATGACTAGTTTTTGCTCAGCACTTCCCACTATAAAGCAGAGAGTTTCATTTTTAGCATTTTGTTATTTGACACATTTCTTATCTCTGATTAAGAACAGTCAAAGAAAAGAGAAAACATGGTGAAATAATGAACTGAGGATTTATAGGAAAAAGTGTTGAAAATATGTCTCTCACTGAGACTTCCTGAAAGGGGTTTGCCCTCTGGCTTACTAAGTACACAGTGGTCACTGGTTTTTGAAGCCTGCCTTAAATATTCAAATTTACTTATGGTTTAAGATCTACCTGACATACAAACTGGAATATTATAATAATTATTTACATTTATTGAACACACACTACATGCTAGGCGCTATGCTGTTTTAAATAATAACTGATCATGACTTTTAAATGTCAGCAACCCTGTGAGGTAGAGCTATCGTTCTTTTCATTTTACATATGAGGACACTGAAACTCAGAAAGTAAAGTAGCTTTCTCAACTAGTAGGTGGCAGATCTAGGATTTAAAACATATTTCTCTCTGATTCCAAATTCCATGTTATTAATAATCTGCCTATTCCTTAATTCCTTTAGCCATCAAAAGATTTATTAAAGTCCCGGGCTGCAGGAGACATGCAGATAAGAGAATGTGTCTACCCTCATGGAGCGATTAATTTTGCACCATGTGACTAACAGATATTTATTAAATGATATAGGTTAATAATTGAACCTCTTAATGATGTTCTTGTCTTAAATAAGTACAACACTTTTCATGCATTTTTTTTCCTATTAATATCCTTAGGTCTTTGGTACCATGAAAATCGGACTAAATTGGCATATTCTTATCGTTCTTGGAATCTTTAAAATGTTACTGATTTGTCTTAGAATAAATTAAATAAGTAAACACAAAAAATAAACCTGAATAATTACTGGTGTTTGAAGTGACGCTTCTTCCCACTCCTTCCCAATGCCTGGTTTGGGTAATATTAGTTCACTTTCAATGGCTGGAAACACTAGAAATATTCCAAACTGGAATTTCTCTGTCTCAAGTCCTCCTGATGGTTTTGCTCTGATCACTGAATTGCATTTATCCCTTTTACTCTCTTGTATCAATCAGTATGATATAATGGTCACCACAATGATGAGTGGATTTGATTTGCTTATTTTTGTTTTTATTTTATTTTTATTTATTTATTTTTAAAGATTTTATTTATTTATTTGACAGAGAGAGAGACACAGCGAGAGAGGGAACACAAGCAGGGGGAGTGGGAGAGGGAGAAGTAGGCTTCCCGCCGAGCAGGGAGCCCGATGTGGGGCTCGATCCCAGGACCCTGGGACCATGACCTGAGCCAAAGGCAGACGTTTAATGGCTGAGCCACCCAGGTGCCCCTGATTTGCTTAGTTTTAAATCCATTCATTATTACAAGCAAATCTCTCATGCTTGATCATTCACCCCGTTCCTCTGATATTATCTTCTAAGGACTTCAGAAATCCACCCCTGCCTTCCTGTTACGATTACCACTGCTCTCAGTCACACACACAGTTTTATCTGAAGAACATACAGCTCCTAAAAGATGTCCCTGTCTCTACTGTTGCCCTTCCCACAGCACCCCCGTACCAGGCACTGTGTTATCTAGAAGCAATTAGGATGAGGTAACGGCCAATTCTGTCATAGCACTTTCATTACACAGTATTCCAACATCTCTAATACTTTACTACATTAGAAAGAGATGGTTGTATTCCCAAATTATTACAAGCCCCTTTGACTAAGAGTGAATATCTTTGGGGCACCTGGGTGGCTCTGTCATTAAGTGTTTGCCTTCGGCTCAGGTCATGATCCCAGGGTCCTGCGATCCAGCCCCACACCGGGCTCCCTGCTCAGCGGGAAGCCTGCTTCTCCATCTCCCACTCCCCCTGCTTGTGTTCCCTCCCTCCCTCTCTCTCTCTTTCTCTCTCTGTCAAAATAAATAAAAATCTTTTTTTAAAAAAAAAGGGTGAATATCTTTATCTGTGTATTGTAACACTGAGTAATTCCTATAGTATAGTGTTATTTAGAAAACATTTGCTGAACTGACCTGAAATAAATATGCGTTAACTTTGCGGAGGGACTAATTAATTATTTATTTGGCTTGCGATTGCTATCCCTCTTTCATTCCTTGCTTCCATCTTTCTCTTCCTTCCTTCTTTTCATTCTTAGAGTATCCTTATTGACAGGATCTTGGTGTTTGGGATCCAGCAAAACAAAAATCTCTGCCCTGTTGAAACTAGGTTGTGTAATTAAGAATTAAAAATAAAAGAAGAAAATGTAGTAGATAGATTATATTTTATCAGATTTAAGTCCTATGGGAAAAATAAGTAAAAGTTGAGCAAAGTAGAGATGATCCAGAATGCCAGAGGGGACATTTGGAAGAGGTTGAAATATGAAACAAGGTTGTCAGGGTAGATCTCATTGAGAAGACAAGATCTGAGCAAACATGTGAGGGAGATGAAGGAATGAACCAAATAGATAATCTCAGGAAAACTCATCCCAGGCAGAGAAAAGAGCTGTAGTAAAGCCAGCTCATATGTGATAGCTCTCTTTATTTGATTTTCACCAGCTAAAGATGCAAGTCTAAGCTACACTGAAGACCTTTAGAAAAAACTGAATACCTCTGCATATGAATACTGATTTGTCCTATAGTTCATGACTATAGAATGCTACGGGTGCAAATCGTAGTTTTCATTCACTTGCTTTAGTTCTTGTTTCTAAGCAGCAGCTCTGGGTACTGGAAAGAAGATTGTGCCAGAAGGTAACTGTGTGTGGGAGGAGGGAGAAAAGCTGTGAGCAATTCAACTGAAGCTGTTGTAGAGGCAGGTTAACGCCACAGAAGGGCCAGGGAGCAGAGCACCAGATGAATGTAGAGTGGCCAGAAGTGAGGCACCAGATACCGACGTGGGAAAAGGCAGCTCTAGGAGAAGAGGAAGCTTTTAGGCATACTGTGTAACACGGAGACAGAAGCTCAGGTATGAAGAAAAGTAGGAGAAAGAAAACAGAGGCAACATTTTTCTTAAGTCACAGCAAGTCAATAAATAACTAGATTCACCAAAAGTTGCTTTTCTGTGAGCAAAGGCTTCATTAAGGATTCATAAAACTAGTAAAACAGATGCAAAGGGTGGGAACAATGAATAAGACCTCTACAGAGTCAGGGGTATGCATTTGTGTGCTTGTGACATCTTAGAGAATTTTTTTCAGGACAATCAAATCAAGAACTTTTTCCCCCTATATACTTATTTTGCTCTTATAGTGGATGGTGGAGTCTTATTTGAACATTTTAAGAACTTACAGAGGCCTTCCAGAAGAATTTGCAAAGATAAAATGTCTAAGATATCATGATCATCATGAAAAGTCCTACTTCTCTTTCTTGCAATCTTACAAAGCAAACAAGTACACACACACAACAATTCAGAACATTCAGAGGACAGACCATATGTTTATGCTTGTTGTCTTCTTTACTGTTTCTTTTCTTTTTCCCCCTTTTATATTTCTTTATTCAGCTGAATTACACAGGAAATCCTTTGACGAAAGAGTTTTACTTCTTAGGTCATACGTATGATTTTGGGTTGTCTAGTTAAGGGTTGAGAATGATGGCAATGCCGGAGGTTTACCAGAGGGGCAAAACAAGCAAATATAAGAGGTATGTGGGAAGACATTTTCAAGTCAGAGAAAGGGGGAAGCCTTGTCCATAGTGATTGGCTCCCAGAGATTACAGCACGGGATAAACCAGGAATCTGGTGATGCTTCCGGGGGACATGAATATACAAGACAAGTATCTAACAAAAAAGAATGACAAGGATTGCCCTGAGAGATAGATGAAGAATTAGAAAACATTCTCGGGAAACTTGGCAAAGGACGATTTTAAGACCATGTGGTCAGCGCTTGTAATTGTTGCAGAAGGGCCAAGTGGGATGTGATCTGAGAAGTTGGTCTTGTGAATTCAGGCATTAGAAAGCTGGGACTAAGCACAAAACAATGGGAAAATGAGGAAACAGTTGGAGATGAGGCCATGAGTGCTGTGAGGGCAGTGAGCAAATAAATACTAGGTTTCATGGGTTTAGCAATGCCAGAAAAGACAGAAAGGAAGGAATTGTGTAATTGGAGAGTAGTGTGGCTCAGAGAATTATCTATGAAGAAGAGAAGACTTTATTTTCTTGCTGAGGTTAAGGCAGGTAAAGGACGTATACTTAAAGTACCAAAGCAAAAGATGGAACAATTATGAAATAATTATACAATAACAGTAAAACCACAATTTGAGTATTAAGTACTAAGTTAAGTGGTTTACATTTTCTACTTCCTAATCTTCCTCCAGAGGAGTTATTAATACCTTCAGTTTTCCAAAGGGGAAACTGAAGCAATTATGACATGGCCCAGATCACATAGCTCACACTTTATGGAAAGGATATTTAAATCCACTTTTGTTAAAACAAAAAACCATGGACTTTATTGCAATTCTCATGGGGTAGGTGGATGGCATTAAGAGCAAGGGGATAGGGGAAGGCTTTGTGTTGAAGCTGAATAATGATGAAGGCATGAAGAAGAGTATTGATTTCTGTGCGCGTGTGTGTGTGTGTGTGATATAAACAGTAAGGGATTTAAGCCTGAAATGATGCTGAAATTTAGAAAATTTTAAACTTGTCAGGAATCAGGAATGTAACTGATAAAGCTGAACAAAATATTTTCTGAGCAATGTTGAGAGAGTAGTTGGTGAAAAATATCAGATATATAGCAGTAGGAAGCCCAGGGGCGGGGGGGAGTGTGCAAAACTGATTCTTCAGAGTCACCACATATAGGACACCAGGCTCTGGACAACTTCCACTGTATCATCTGGAATGAGATAAGAAACACATTTTATTAGAGAATCTCAAAAGTTTAAGATTAACAAGAGAGGTTATGAATCAGCTTCTCTTTCATCACCCCATGATGAAGTAAGTGGGACCAGGTGCACCTAGATCCTAGAATGTACTTATGTTCCCAAACCCTGGAATGGTAGAGATCTTTTGAAAATGCTTTCTGCATTTTTGGCTTTTTGAGCAAAGTGAATTGACATGTTAGAAAATGTCTCCTTTACCTCAGACCTATTTGCTCTTTGCTTTTCAAGCACATCAGATCTAGAGCCATCTATTCCTATCCAAAATGTAATAAAGCTAATCTCTCCCCAGGAACAATAGGGAAATTCTAAGAGTTGTAAACCTGCAGACTTACCTTATTTTCCCTCTGGGGACCTTGATTGGTATCCCAGAGGGCAAGAACACAGCCTTTATCCTTCTCTTCCCCCAGGAGAATGTGTTTACATGAGAGAGATTAAATTTCTCTCCTCTCAAGAGGTGAAGGAAACAAGGTATATAGGTACTAGATTCATATTTTCAGGGTTCCTGCCCTATAATACAGACCCTGGTATGGGTAGGATGACATCTCTCATCACATTGCCCCGAAAGAGAGGAGAATTGAGTCAAAGAAGAATCACTGTGGTTATTGATATAATAATAATAATCTCTCCCTGTCCCAGAAAGCTTGAGTCTACTTTTAAAATAATAGGAATAAATGTAGGTATGAGCAACTCATCATGTTGCACCAATACTCTATTGCCTTTTCTATTTGAAGTTCAAGCTTGAAAATAAAATTATCATTGTGATGACAAGCAATCTGTGTTTGAATGCAGCTATTTCCAGGAGTTTTCTGGGAGCCAGGCATCCAGCACGTAGAGTCAGGGGTCCATGAGAAGTTGTGATCTTTTCACCTATGAGAGGGAGAAAGACACAGAAATTCTAGCCTGGTGTAGCTCTTTTGCCTGCAGAAGGAGTCCCGGGAGTTCACTCTTCCTGCAAGCCTCCAGTGAGCAATAGAATTTCAAAGAGGTCTCTTCTTTGCATAACAGAAAAGAAAAATGTGGTTGGTCAATACAGTACATGGCACAATCCAAGGAAGATGAGAATGGAGGATCTTAGTAAGAATATCATTGAAATGACTAAGCAAATTTTCGAGGTTAACTTGGAAGGAAAATGAGTCAGATGAAATTTGAAATTCTAGAATATTGGAAAACTGGACAGTAAAGAGTCATTTTGGTAATGTTAAGCTGGGAGAAGGGTGAAGATTTTGGAGGAGTAGTTATTTATAATTGGCCAAGGAATATCAGATTTTAACACATCAACGATGTTACATCTCTGGACAGTGAGATAGTTTAAGATGTTATGCTGAGAATAGATTGTTTAAGTAGAAAAGAACAGTAGGTGGGTTAAGGGAGAAGGTTAAGGAAAACCACACATTCAGATGGTCTCTTTGTGAAGATCTTAGTGTTACCAAGCATTAAAGCAAAGGGTGGATACTAGTCTATGATCCAGGTGTGGAAGGTATGAGTAAAATGTGACAAGGAGGGGATGGAATCTATATAATTAGGAGATGTTATTTTGAAGAAGTTTTTGCAGGATGCAATCCAGAAGCAAAAATAAAGTAACCAGAAAAATATTAACTCAATATCAAGACCCTATACTATAAGGAATTGAGAGATGAGGATATGAAAAATGAGAAGCCCCTATCTGAGACTGTTCCATTAAACCTCTTTTCTATACATCCTACAAATAACTGTTACCCAGTAAATTATCTGGTCCAACTGTAACTTAACATTCTTTACAAGAATTGAGTCTGATTCATCAAACTAGGTTTGAAAACTCTGCCACTCACAAGCAAAGGAAAATCATCTGTCTGCTCTACCTATTACTTTCCTAACCTACAAAACATGGATCTTATTGCCTAGCTTATTAAATTGGATATTTGCTTGGATATTAAATGAAGTGATATGTTTAAACTGCATAAATCTTTTAGCATAGGACAAGGCACAGAGTCTGTGTTCAATGTATGGCTGTTATCATTATTTTATTAACAGTTTCTTCCTCAGCAATGTCCTAATTGACAAATTCACTGGCTTTTTTTGCCATCAAGAATTTTTTTTTACCTTTTATCATATCCTCTAGCTATTCTAAATATTATGGTTTATGTTTCCCAATATGAGACACTGAAATGGAGATGAATACTCATTTGGGATCAACACTTGTGGGAGGGAGGGGAGAGAAGGAGAAATTGAATTGTAATACAGACCCAATAAAGCATTGGTCAACCTCCTGGTGAAACCTGAAGTGAATATTGTTTATCAGTGTTGGCCTATGTTAGGCCCAAATGCCAGATGTTTATATACCTGACTCACCCCGTGAGTCCGACATGAATTCTGGAGGGACACTACTAAACCCACAACGTGCTTTAATGCAAAAGGTGAGCATTTTAGGGTTGTTACAAGTTTGGATGGATGCTGGGAAAGCCCACTAAGATCTTTGTTGAGCGAAGGACTCACGGGGGGTGCTGCCAGTGCAGCACAGGATACCCTCAAACATCAGTAATTCTTTTTGAGAGTTATCTCAGCTGAAAAGGCCACCTTGCCCAAGAATCTCTGAGCAGCTTGCATCCAATGACTGACTGATGGGAGAAGGGGATAAAGACACAATCCTCATTCCCCCACTCATTACAGTTCTCAAGGAACATCATGCCTCCTCCTCTCTCTATGCAGTTCAGCTCAGGTTCTGAAAGGAATCTAGAGTTCTAGACACATCCTATGGGCTTGACATTAGTTAAAACAAAACAAAATTAAAAATGAAGTTTCAACAGTTGATTTTAAGTCAATTGTTAAGTTGGTATTTGGTGCCTCTTATTGCAATACTTCAGGAACTCTGCAGATTTTAAAGAACTATTTTTTTTCTTTACTGAGAACCCTCTATATGCAGATTCTATTAGGACAGGGCTATAAGTATGAGTTAGATATTTTCAGGGGCCATAAAAAATAGAGAGGGAATGTGATAAAAGAGATAATTACCAGTATGAATTTGTTACTATTAATAATGGGAACACTGACATAAGAGAGACATAATTGAGATTTCAAAAATAAAACAGGAATCAGTTGTTAAAAATTTTCTTAAAAGAAAATTGACCACTGCACATCTATTATAATGACAAAAACCCAACAAACTGACAACGCCAAATGCTGGTGAGGATGTGGAGGAACAGGAACTCTCAGTCATTGCTCGTGGTAATGCAACTTGGTACAGCCACTTTGAAGGACGGTTTGGTACTTTTTTTATAAAACTCTATATACTCGTGCCATATAATTTAGCGACTGTGTTCTTTGATACTTACTGAGATAAATTGAAAACTTATGTCTACACAAAAATCTGCAAACAAATGTGTATAGCAGCTTTATTCATAATTTCAAACCTTGGAATTACCAAGGTGTATTTCAGAAGGTGAGTGGATAAACTGTGGTACATCCAGATGATGGAATATTATTCATCACTTAAGAGAAATAAGCTAAGTCATGAAAAGACATGGAAGAAACTTGAATGCATACTACTAAGTGATAGAAGCCAGTCTAGAAAGGCTACATACTGTATGACTTCAACTATATGACTTTCTGGAAAAGGCAAAACTATGGAGAAAGTTAAAGGATCAGTGGTTGCCAGGGATTGGGGACAGGTGGGCTGAATAGGCAGAAAACAGAGTGTTTTTATGACAGTGATACTATTCTGTCTGATACTATAATACTTCATACATATCATTATATATTGATCAAAATCTGCAGAATGTACAACACAAGCAATGAACCCCAGTAGAAAGTATGAACTTTGAGTGATAATGATGTGGGAATGTAGGTTCATTGATTATAACAAATGTATCATTCCATCGCAAGATAGTGATACTGGGAGAGACTGTGAGTTTGGAGGGCAAGGTATATATGAGAACCTTATATTCCCCTCATTTTTGCTGTGGCTAAAACTAAAACTAAAAATCTATTAAAATAAAAAAAAACAAAACAAATCTATATAACAAATCTCAGAAAGTTGTAATAAAACTAAAGGTGTGTCCTTAAAAAAAAAAGGCATTATAGCGTTAAGTAACAATGAATGATCTTAGAAAATATTTCCTTGTTTTAGGTGAAATCAGTTTTACATATTATAAATTATCATAAAGAACTAATGGATATCAGCAAAGATTATTGTATAAATTGACCCATTATTATATTTATTTAAGGAAAACAATTTAAATTTTCCTCCATATCTAGAAGTAGAATATTCCTTAAATAAAAGATTATTTATACCACATAGCAGGATATTTCACAGTCATTAAAAATGAAAATGTAAAACAGAATTAATGAAGAAACAAGTAAAATCCAAAAGGATGAATTAATTTTTGATTAGCTCAAATGACATTTATATATTTGTTCATCAATATTTAGAAAAACAATTCACTCTCCAGCTCCCACAAGACTAAGAGAAAGCCATGCTTTGCAACTGCTAAAAACTTAGTTGAGTTGCCAAGAAAGCAGCATGGAAATAGACACATACTTCTTATAGGGCCATTTTTTTTTTCTCAAAAGATGAAGCAATGTTCAAGGTAAATCAGTAGCAAGCTATCTTCCTGTCATCAACACTCAATAAGGAGCAAAGAGAAAGAAGTTGTGGAAAGAGTTGAACAGCTGAATAATGGATGTGTGTGTGTGCATTTTTTAGATATGATATAAAGAGAAAGATACATATTATAATAAATATATAGTATATGTTATATATTACATCTTTAAGTCTCATTGTGGTATTATATATAACCAAATTATATGCATGTAGTATAAATTTTTATGTAATTATACACACACACACACACATATGTATAATATAAAAATGGCGATCCAGAGATTCAAAATCCATTGTAAAAGAAAGCAAAGTGGGAAAATTCGTCACAGATTGATTCACTCAGAACATTTAGAAAAGAAAAGAAATCTTATAAATGTTCTTCAAACTAGTACCTGAATGACTTGAAGCTCTAAATTAGATTGGATAAAAAAATAACAAAATCTACACAATGTATTTCCTTTTGCATGAGGAACTATCTTTTTAAAAATTTCTACATTTTCAAAATTGAAATATTGACTGAAAAGGTTCTATTTCAAATCATAGATTTTAATGAATGACTAGAAGTGCAAAGGTCTGAGATAGGCAGCCAGATGCCATGTATTACCAATGAGTGGCAAAACAAATGAGATCAAAACAAATTCCAGCTCTTATTTTATTTTCTGGCTTCTTTATATGACATATAACATTAGCTTTCTGGTGTTATGTAAGATATTAATATTTGACATATTTCTGCCTAGCTAGATCAATCTATATAGTCCTGTGTCTCCCCCTCCTTGCCATAGATAGGATATGATATTAAATAGTGTTTTCCAAGGGCCCCTGGGTGGCTCAGTTGGTTAAGTGTCTGACTTTAGCTCAGGTCATGATCCTGGAGTCCTGGGATCAAGTCCTGCATTGGGCTCCCTGCTCAGCGGGGAGTCTGCTTCTCCTCTGCCCCTCACCTTGCTCTCTCTCTCTCAAATAAATACAATCTTTTAAAATGCATCTATATTACTTTGTCTTAATATGCATCAAATTCTTTAGCTGCCCTCAAAATAGCAATCACGCTTCTCTACTTCTGGTAACAAAATAATTTCAAAAACAACCTTTTGGTGTGTGGGAGTAAACTGGGTGTTTGTTTGTTTTAAATTTAAGGGTAGAGTTGCCCCCACACTCCATAAACTAGCAAAGGGCTCTAGCAATTTTGGCCCAGGATCATTAAAATAAAACAAACTAGTGACTATACACAAAAACACACAGAAAATAGCAACAAAGTAAAGACACACGAAGTACCAAACAAATTTTAGCCCAAGGCATATCCCAAGTCTAGGATTCTAGCTACCCTGAATTCTAAGTATTGAGCCTCCAATCTTCTTAAAACTCCTCTGTGATATTTGTTGTCCTAGCACAATCTTTAAACTGTGACAATGACTCTCTCTTGTTACCAAAAGCAGAGACACAGAGCCCAGGAAGGTCATAGTGTTCTAATAAACCCCTCTGAGAAAACAGCACACACGTCCAAGATTTCAATTCTCTTGAAATCAATAAACTTCCAAACGTCTCTGGGACGCCATGCTTCTTGTTAGTCAGGTTGTTCTTTCCAGATCTTACCTTGGGTGCTTCAGCACTTAGCAGGTCGATTAACTGTTACAAGAACTGATTCCCCTAAGGAAATGGGTCCTTATCTTTTCAGCCCAGCCACCTGAAGGATTGTGAATAGAGAAAGGAGAAAGTCAGTGAAGGAATTTGGTAGCATAGCACATCGGAAAGAACAGACTGATATGGTGTATAGATGGGATTTGGTTGGCTGCCTGCCTCTTTTCCTTCCTATTCTGTGCTCATATCTCAATATTTTACAGTTCCATTTATTCATCATTTTTTTCTCCCCCATAATGGAAAAATATTATAAGCCTGGCTAAAATCATACACGATAGCAAAAGCAGCAAGATCATCTGCAAAACAAAAGCTCCCCTAAGACACATTAAAAGGTAGGCAGAAATTGGTTAATATTTCTCCAGTAGCTGTTTTGCTCAGTGCTGATTTGCTCAACCTTGTGGACTCTCCCCTGGGAGGTTATAACACTTGCTGTAAGTACATTTGCACTCCACGAAATCATAGTCAACTGAGCCAGCTATAAGTCAATTAATACTTTGCATGAGCTATGTCTTATTTCAAATGTAAAATCAGCAAAATCCACATGTTTGAATAGTGCATTTAAAATATACTAATAATACTTATCTTCAGAACAAAATAATACCAATTTATGAAAGAGCTTCACTGAAACATTACAAAGGAAAAAATACTTCTTTTCCAAATAATTGACTGTATTTAAACTTCCATAAGTTGAAAATAATTTGTATAGGTTAAAAGTATCTTTTTCCTTTTCTTTCTTTTTTGGTCTTGTTCAACAATTTTTACTTTACAATATTTAAAACCCATTTGCCTAAGTTTGGCCCCCATTATTTCACATACTTTGTGGAAAAAAAAAAAAACAAACAATTACTACTTTTAATCTACAGTGTGTTCCATAAATATATATTCTCTTACTCATGCATGCGTCTCCTGACTACCACCTATGCTGCCATCAGGAGCATCTACTAAAGAGTAGATTCAGGCACCATGATGCTTTCTCTAAACCAAACAAAAACTGGCTTTAAATTTATGATACAGGAAAGAAAAAAGGTTGAGGTGATTTAAAAATTTAAAGAAAGACCTATCTGCACTTCACTGCTGAATGTCTGGGTTATTTTTATCAATGACTGACTGAGTCGATGTGCAGCAGTTAAAAGCAGAGATTCTGGAGCCAATTTGCAGAGATGCTGGAGTCAAACAGGATTATATCCTGTTTTGTCCATTTATTTCCTGTGTGACCTTAAAAAAGTCTACCTAATTTCTTTCTGTCCAGTGAATTCATTTGAAGAAAGGGGATTATAATACTAGTAAACTAAATTAAATTATCAGAATTAAATGAATACACATACAGGCACATCGTTCTTAAAATTCTCATTGGTGATGGAAATAGTAGATAGATGGATAAGTGCAGGTGTTAGCCATAGTTTCTAAATTCATTGGCACAGTATGTGCCCTCTCCAATCTTGAAATCATCTTTGAAACTAAAGAGATATCATTTACAGTTCAAACCTGTGTCCGTAATTCTTAGAAGAAAGTTACTTGCATGCAAACTTAAGATAACCTTCTAATCACATAACAGCACTACAATACACATATTATGAAGGATCTAAAACCAATATGCACAGTTCTTAGTACACAGAAGGCCCATAAGTAATGTTCCGTGACTTGAAGTTAAGCAAGAGGAAAATAGAGCTTTGTCATTTGAGACTGATTTTTTTCATGTGGACAGAGTATCTGTTCTGTATAGGACAGTCACCAAAGCTAAGCCAGGACCCAAGAATAGAAAAAATGAATAATAAATATGAATGTGTGTGTGTGTTGATGCTGCAAGACATTATAGTAGTAGTATTAGAAGTCTTATTTATAGAACAAGTAGGGAATGAGCATATCTGAAAAAAAAATATCTGGAATAGTTTACCAGATGAGGTTTTATAGTTGGATTTTGGATACACAAGGCAATCTGAGCTTGCAAAATGGGTATTGAAATGAGAATGAACAGCATTTGAAATGACATAAGAATATTGGTTGAACCTGAGGGACTTGGAAATAATTCTATAGGCATCACCTTTGGACACCTGACACCCAGCAGGAGAGCAGTGTTTTGGAAAGACAGAGACAGAGAACACAGCTACAAAAAGCCTTCCACAACAGGCTCACAAATTTGTTTTTTATTTTCTAGTGTTCAGGAGCTCCTGTAAATGTTAAATAGAAGAGCTCTATAATCAGATTTCCTTATAGAAAGAACATTTTAGTAGCAGTGATGTAGGGGTACTCTAGGGAAAAAAGGGTAAAAATTTTGAGGAAATTATTTCAGCAAAACCACTTGAGTATAAGTGAACGTATCACAATGAAAAAAACAGACATGAGGAAGTTAAACATCCTTAAAAACCGAACATATTTGAGATGAACTGGAAAAGATGAACAACTATCATGGTGGATGCTCCCGGATGCTGATGTGCTGGTGAACTGACTCCCTGATAAGAACAAAAACCCAGTGTGCTGAATTGTAGGATCTGCCAATTGCCATGGTATAAATATTCCCATGAAAGCGAATGACAAGCTGTCAACGTGATGTCACCAAAGATGGAGTTGAGAGAAATGTGTCCAATTGGGTCTCACAAGTCAGTAAAGAGCTGGTTCCTGAACACCAGCAAAAATCAGGTTGACTAGGATGTAATGAAAACTGGGGCAAATAGAGAGGGAGACATGTTTTGAAAGAGAGAGAGATTAGTTGTGAACTTAGTTTGAAATATATTGACCCTAATTTGCTTATGAGACATCCAGAGACAGATGCCCATGTTAGTGGCTATTGAGTGGATGGAATTGCTGGGGGACAGAGTGACCTATTGTTATAATCACCTTAGTGAAAATTGATAAATACCTGACCTAAGACTATTTGTAGGGAATATAGCTGAAAGGACATATTCAAATGATATTCAAAAGAAATAAATTACATATCAGAATGGATTTGTAGAACAAGTAGGAGCCAAGGATGTTTTCAGATTTCTTTATTAATGGCTTTTTTTTCCCCCTCCTAATACTACTTTAATCAAGTTACACTAGTCACAGTTAGAGAGGGGCATGTAGGTTTGGATGCTAACAAAATGATAAATTAAATTCTAGATATATTGTGTTTTATTTATTTTTATTTTTAGATATATTGTGTTTTAAATACCTATAACTTTGCAGATAGCCTGTAGAGAGTTGTCCTCAGCTGAGTAAGTGGATGGAATATTAACAAACAGGGAATAAGAGAAGAAAACATTCCCAGTGGTGGGAAGAAAGGAGGAAACACTATAGGGAAAGGAAACACAGATGTGAGATAATTTGTAGAACATTTTGATGATGTGAGAAAATGGTAAAAGATAAGACCAGAAACATTGTTCTTATCAGGTTGGGGATGGGCTCAAATGCCAAAGAAAGGAGGATTCGAGAAAGACAGCGAAGATGTTGGAGGAAAAGAGCATGATCGAATAACTTTATGAAGAATTTGTGAGATGACTTAGAATAAGGAGAGCGAAACAGAAAGCCCTAAGGGGGCATTTAAAGCAGTTTGGGCTTGAGTAGATGGGAACTGGAAATATGATGAAAACCCATGATACTTGAAAAGAAGGAAATATTTAAGAACACCATTTCCTTTTACAGAGTAAAACTACTCACTTAGGAGGAACATTTTCCCTTTCCTTGGCCAGGTGTTTGGAAACTGAAATAGTAGCCAGCAAAGTCATTAATATTTTAAAATTAACTGTAAGGCTTACAAGTTTAGAAAGAGAAAAATAAGGGCAGGGAACACCATGCCTATCAGAGGAAATGTAAATAAGCTCAGAACTCGGAGGGTTTGGGCTGTGTGTGAGGTGGGATGGTATGCCTAATGACGAGGACCGACCAACGGAGCGATAAGGTGAGCAGACTAACCTGGGGCATTGCAAGGAACTTCCTTGCCTTGAAACATTGTGTCTTGTTCCTCATGTTGAAAGCATACTTAACATTTTATTTTGCTCTACAACATATAAAAAAAAAAGTAGATCAACTCTAAGACATTTATGTATTCCCTCCTAGATTATATGTCTTTCAGAAAAGCTGGCTTATAATTGATTTTAGAAATATACATCAGAATAAACAGTTTTTGGAAAGTATCAAATGCCACTAATAAGTGTCTGATTTCCGAGTGTTTATATTATCTTGCCATTATCATTTAGCTTTGATTGACACATTAAGTTTTATTATCACTTTTACCTATAATTTTTATATTTTGGAGGAATATTTTCCCCATCATATTTGGTTCCTCCTTTTGATAATATGCTATAATCATGGTATAAACAAATTAAGCGATAAATTACTTTCTTCTCTGACTCTCTTAGACCTCTTCATACTGAGAAATTATTTAGCAATCATTACTAAGACTATTTTTTTCACAATTAATATTGAATATACTGTAATAAAAATTTATTCTCACCCTGATTACTTTGATTATTGTTTATTGTTATAGAATAAACCCTTATGTGTTTTCTCTTAGCTACCACAACACTTACCAGTACAAGTTATTAGTCACACAGGCCCAATCTGAGACCCATATTATCACTGTGACTTCATATTAAACTAAGTGTTTGGTAAAGAATAATGCTAGCTACGTGCATTTTGAAATAGTTTATATGCATTTCACACTCTCTCTTTTGTTCTTTTCTTGACATCTCCCAGAAAATCTTGGTCTTGGATAGACTGGGTTCTCGCACACATTTCTGGAATTTTCTGATTCAATTTCAATTTAAACAAGTCTTTGTTCATGACCTTTTCCAACTAGCATTCTAATTGGCACATGCCCTTTCTTGCCTCTATTTTAGGCTCTCACTCCTCCACAGTTCTTTCTTGCACCTTTATTTGAAGATAGATAGATTCAGGAAAAGAAAGGAGATGTTATTTAGCTCAGTCATTTCCGTTTTGCTAGGAGCTATTATTTGACACAAGCAAGCAAAACAAAAAAAAAGAAAGAAAGAAAGATGAAAGAAAGAAAGAAAGAAAGAAAGAAAGAAAGAAAGAAAGAACAGAAAAACCCAAAAAACAGAAGTTAGAGAAGTTGTGCACATATGTATGGATTGCAATTATTCATGTTAACCCTGTTAATGTTTATTTAGATAGTTAAAAATTGATGGCAGCAGTAATACTACTATTAGATTTTGCTAAACAATCTAAAGTAATGTAAATTCATGTAGCCTTTACCAAGAAATAATATTACTATGCAAATATTAAATGCCCCAAGTTGCAAAAGAAGGGTAATTAAACTAGGACTATAAATAAACTATGGTAGATATTAAAATGAATTTTTAAAAGAAATTCACACTATGGAATCAAACATTATTTTTTACATGTACGAACATGAACTTTATTTCTTACTTAGACCCATCAAATATTTCCATTTCATATCCACTTTATTTCTAACTAAAAATATATAACTTAAATAATATTTGGTTTAGATTGATAGACTTTCAGGAAGTTTCTTTGGGTTGACATTAAATATTTACATATATATTTTAGTCAAGGAGTAGGTGTGATGTTCTGAATGACTAATGAATTAGTAAAAAGTTGTTAATAGAGATATTCCTTTAGGTATATGAAATACCAGCTGACTTGCATTTAATTCTGCATATTTCTCAAGGAAAAAAATCATATCCTGTCACAGAAGATGACGAATTTGAGAAGTTGTCAGCAATATTCAACAGAAATGATGGCAACTCTTAATGTATAATTGTGTTACAAATTGGAATTATCTAGAATACAATCTTAGAATGATTATTGATTCAAAAAGTATTATTTCTTAGGGGTATAAAAAATCAGCAGGTATATATTATTTTAAAGTTTATAAAGATCTTTTATGAACTTTAGTTCTTCTTCACTTCTACTCTGAAAGCCATTGGAAAGCCTGTTGAAAATCATTTTATTAAGTAGCATAAATTAATATTTCCATCTGATTGAAAGAGTACAGAAAGTCAAGAAATTTTAGTGATTAAACAGCCATGTTTAATGGGATTTAGTGCAGATATTCTAGCTCTAAATCCTCATACTTTTTCTCTGGATGAAGATGGACACAACAAGACAATTTCCAACTTGTTTATATTAGATATCAAATAAAATCAAAAAGGATGGGGAGGAGGGTCTGAGTCTAACGTAATAGCAAATAAGTGAATGTTTGCTTCTATTTGGTCTTAAAACATTTTGGAGCACCATAGTTCTCACTCGAACAGCAAAATCAGCAACCTAAACTAAAGTAAATTCGGAAAAAATAAGTTGTTTATGGGAGAAAGAAACTCCCAGCTGTTCTTATCCCTGGCAGAGTGGTAGAGGGATAAGAAAATAATGAACCTGCCAAAGACTGAAGTAAGAAAATACCCAATGAAATGTTAATAAACCATTAATGTCTGGTGAAAGCCATACGAAGCACCTTGGGCTCTTAGAAACCAAAGGCTGAGTGGAAAACAGGCAGGAGAATTGAAAGAAATCTGAGATATTGCTGGCTCTCACCCCCAGAAGGCTGAGTGCTGGATGTGAGAAATAAAACTTCTCCAGCATTGCAGAGAGTAAGGCACCCATTTTCTGAACGCTGAGGGAAGAGCAGAATCATAGAATCTCTGAGGTATAGAAAGCTCAAGGGAGATCCAGAGAGCAAAGAGAACTATACATCAATTCCAAAACTTGGTGGCAGTATAGCAAAAAGGTAGCTTCCATAAAAAAATTGTAGAACATTCAAACAGGCAAGCAAATGTAATCTATATTTAAAAGAAAATAATTACTAGAAATAAACCACAGGTGACGATGTTAGAATGATCAGACAGGAACTTGAAAAGAAACATGGGTGTTTCATGGGAAATATAGGTACAGGTGTGACATGATGGGAAATTTTAGCAGAGACATAGAATCTACAAAAAAGAACAGAAAAATAAGCAGATAGATAATAACAAATGAAGAATTCATTAAATAAATTAATGAATACATTAAACATAAGGAAGAAAAAGAATGACCTTGAACTTGAAGATAAATGAAAAGTACTTAAGCTGAAACACGAAGAGAAAAAAGAGAGTGGAAAAAAAAGATCAGTACATGTGAGATCCATTGGACATTATCAGATTGTTCACCATATATATAACAGGAGCCATATTTTTCAGGACACAAAGTCTTTTAGCATTTCCTGTTGTCAGGTCTATTGGACTTGAAATCTCTCAGCCATTAGGTATCTGAAAATGTATTTATCTAACTTTCATTCTAAATAATATTTTATTTCATTTGTATATAGAATTTTAGGTTGGATAGGGAATTATTTGGATATACAATTGAGGGTATTTGAGGTTATTTTATATGGATATAGAATTTGAGATTCGTAGGTTTTTCCTTTCTTTTGGTTTATTTTATTTATTTATTTTTTATTTTGGTTTATTTTAGGCCTTTAAAGATATTGTTCCATTCTCATTCAGCCTCCATTCTTCTGGGTAAGAAGTCAACCATCACACATATTACTGTTCCCAAGTTTGCAGGCAATATGTATGTTTAGGTCTCTGGTCACTTAATATTTTTTTAATATTTGTTTTTCATAAGGTTGGCAACAATGTTTCTGGCTAAGTAAGACTTTCTTTGTAATTTTCCCCTTTTTCAGATTTTATATTTTTATGTGTTTCCTGGATCTATGGATTATGGGTTGTACAGAAATTTTGACATTTCTCAGCTATTATTTTTTTCTGGTATTTATTTTTCTTTTTTTGCCTATACTGTTGTTCTCATGGTATAATTATATGATGGTAGATTTGACAGATTAAAGACATTATAACAAAAGCATCACTAAAAAAGTAACAAGATTTAGATTAAAATCAAATCAGTTGATAAGGTGATGTTGCATGGGATAAAGGAAGAACATTTTATTAAAACGAAGATATCAAAACATATGTGTATGCTGATGGGTATAATCCAACAAAAGAGAGAGCTCAATGATGGAGGAAATGGAATAATTGAAGAGACAATTCATTGACTGTTGAGAGACAATAAGATCCACAATATACAAATAAAGGTATTGCAATGGAATATTACTCAGTCATCCATTTGCAATGATGTGGTTGGAGCTAGAAGGTATAATGCTAAGTGAAATAGGCAGTCAGAGAAAGACAAATACCATATAATTTCACTCATATGTGGAACTTAAGAAACAAAACAAATGAACATAGGGGAAAGAGAAAAAAAAGAGGGAGGGAGGCAAGCCATAAGAAACTTTTTTTTTATTATTATGTCATGTTAACCACCATACATTACATCATTAGTTTTTGATGTAGTGTTCCATGATTTGTCATTTGCGTATAGCACCCAGTGCTCCATGCAGAACATGCCCTCTTTAATACCCATCACCAGGCTAACCCATCCCCCAAGCATCTCCCCTCTAGAACCCTCAGCTTGTTTCTCAGAGTCCATAGTCTCTCATGGTTCATCTCCCCCTCCGATTTCCCCCCCTTCATTTTTCCCTTCCTGCTATCTTCTTCTTCTTCTTTTTTTTTTAACATATAATGTATTATTTGTTTCAGAGGTACAGGTCTGTGATTCAACAGTCTCACATAATTCACAGTGCTCACCATAGCACATACTCTCCCCAACGTCTATCACCCAGCCACCCCATCCCTCCCACCCCCCACCACTCCAGCAACCCTCAGGTTGTTTCCTGAGATTAAGAATTCCTCATATCAGTGAGATCATATGATACATGTCTTTCTCTGATTGACTTATTTCGCTCAGCATATTAACTGTAGAGAACAAACTGAGGGTTGCTGGAGGGGCAGTGGGTGGAGGGATGGGCTAAACGTGTGATGGGCATTAAGGAGAGCAATTGGGATGAGCATTGGGCATTATGTGTAAGTGATGAATCACTAAATTCTACTCCTGAAACCAGTATTACACTATATGTTAATTAGGATTCAAATAAAAACTTGAAACATAAAACAAGCAAACAAACAAAAAACAAATAGAGGTATTGGATTTAGATTAAAGCAGGGAGATCCTTTACTTTTTATGGAGAAAAGCAAGGAATAGTTCTAGAGATTAATGCAAGCAAAGAGATTTGGTGCTGGTATGATGAACTAGTTCTAATGTGAACACTTGTATTTTCCTAGAATCAAGAGGAAGAAGTATCAATAGTTTGGTAAGAGGAGAGATACAGTCCTTTTCAAGTGTGGTTGAATAAGGTTTTCAGCAATGATGGATCCCTAGTAGTGATTTATCCTGAAGGAGTTTGCATATTTTCTAGCCATATTCTTCTGCCAGATATAACAGGGGTTTGGTCATGTCAGGCTAGTATAATAGAGAGTGACAAAAGAGACAGAGAGTGGGGAACTTGTGCAGGATGATATTCACAGAGATGGGCTAGGAAAGATAAGTCAGGTGAGGAGGAATGCAATGTTTTCACCAAAGCCACAAACAGTGAAAAACTTACAGAGTCATGGGCTGAATTCCCATAAGAGTTCAGGGAAGTGGGACCATGGGCGAGATTAGGATAGATGCAAAACCATTATGGGAATAAAATGTGTTATAGAGGGGGATTTTTGAAAGTTGTTTTTATTTTAATAATTCATGGGTTTGACTGAGACAAATTAAGATGCAAGCCACAATGAGATTCGTTTTGTTTCCTAAAAGTAAGTGGTGGTCAGTTTCTGCTCTTTCTCCTTCTATTCTTCTCTTGCTTACCCTTCTTGTGTTTTGTCTCTTAAGGCAACTCCCGGTACAAGAATGGTAAGTGATAGTTAGGCCTTCAGAAGTATAGTCTTACCAGTCTTTTACTAGGAAAACTTAAAAAGTTGCCTGAAAAGTTTCCATTTCAGGGACTGTTCTCCAGAGAGCAGGCAACATGGAGTTGTGATAATGACCCATGGTTTCACCAAACCACGTTAACGGGTGCTTCGTTTGTTCAACTAGGTGCTGTAGGCACCCATACCTTCATGCTCATTTGGTGTATTGGAAATGCGAAAGTGGGTTTTTGTTGCAAAATAACTGGAGTATATGACCTGCATGTAACACCTAAGATGCACAGATATGACATATCCTACAAAACACAATTTTCCTGCCTCCAAAGGTCAATAACCACATCAGTAAGAAACATTGGTGTAAGGGAGGAAAATTATGTTCCTATCCCTTCCTCCTTTTTCCTGATGGATCCTTATGTAAATAGACATGGGTCAGCTCCAATGTTACATAATCATTTTCTAAAATTTTACCAAAAACAAATTTTTTACCTTACTTCCAGATTCACCAAGATACAATTTTGTCTTGCCACTGGTATTTTATTTTATAAAAGGAATCACATGCAAATCGCCAATGAACTGACTATATTTGAACCTGCTCCAAGGTAAATTCTTCATGGGATTTCAGCTACTTTACCTTGAAATCATCTATTTGCCCCTTTACACTCACTAGAAATGTAAATGGCTTTGTGAAGATTTTTCCAAGGCTTTTCTGTCAGAGTTAATCACTCTCTTCAATGTTCCTATGAAACTACTAAAATTCTATTAACATGAGTGGCATTTGTATTGCGGTGTTTCCAATGTATACATCTCACATAGGATTATGAGTTCCTCAAAGAAATGCAGTTTATCCTATTCATTTCTGAATCTCTTCTATCTGTTTCATTGCCTGGAGCTCAGAAGATGCTCCATAAATATTTGCTGAATGAATCTATTTTGTTAAGCAAAGAACACTTGCAATAAAATGACTGCCCCAGAGTTTTTAATAAATGGCATATCTTTCTGCAAATATTGAAGTGAGATCATATTTCTTTAGGATAGGACATACATATATTAACCAAGCACAAACAATCAAACTTTCAAGGTTTTTTCTCTCCTTTTTGGACGGAGAGCTGTCTAAAACCAAACTAAATTATTTCTAACATTATAACAATGAAGGGATAAATAATTTGTGCATTTAAAAGGGTATTTTTGTCTCAACAGCGAATGTAATAATCACCTACTAAATGAAAGACTCTCAACTAATGAAGCTGGATAGATCTGTAAACAAAATTTTGCATAATTATTTTAAATTCATTGTTGTTTCTGACCTATTTGCTATTCTGTCTCTTCCCTATTTGTTCATATTCCTGTTCAGAACTCTGAGCCATGATCCACACAGACCTAGAAGCTTGAATAAAAATTAGGAACTACCAAATAATTATTCAATTGCCCCATAATTCTTAGCTTCCCTAAACTCCAATCAATATTTACCTGACTTTTATTTGATCACCTAGTATCCCTTTTTTAGAAGCTAGCAAAAGAATATTCAAGAACAAGCAAAGTTGCAGAAAATGTCTTGATTCTTATGTCAGTGTTAAACATTGAGTGGGAAATCCATATATTCTTATTAATTGATTGGATTTTCTACCTATTAAAAACAATTTGAGGGGGCCTGGGTGGCTCAGCCGTTAGGCGTCTGCCTTTGGCTCAGGTCATGATCCCAAGGTCCTGGGATCGAGCCCCACGTGGGGTTCCCCGCTCAGTGGGGAGCCTGCTTCTCCCTCTCTCACTCCCCCAGCTTGTGTTCCCTCTCTCGCTGTGTCTCTGTCAAATAAATAAATAAAATATTTAAAAAAATTGGATTTCAAATGATTTCCTTCACTGATTTGACTGATGGTGAACATTGCAGCAAAAATTCCCAAAGGAGTATTTCAACCTACTCCCTCAAAAGGGAACATGTTATAAGAGCAGCTACAATTTGTTGCTGCATTCCAAAGAAACTTCCCTGGCATGGTCATGAATGAAGCAGGAGTGAGAGCACATTCTTCCCTTCTTATGGGGTTATAGAAACCTTGAAAGAAAATAATACATTGGGAAGATTATCAGGCATAGGACTATTGCCCTTCTTGGTGAGCCAGGGATACCAGCTTCTGGAATACAGATTTAGAAAATGTGGGATCCTGGGGCACCTGGAGATCTCAGTCGGTTAAGTGTCTACCTTTGGCTCAGGTCAAAGGGGTCCTAGGATCGAGTCCCGCGTCGGGTTCCCTGTTTAGCGGGGAGCCTGCTTCTCCCTCTGCACCCTGCTCATATTCTCTCTCTCAGATGAATAAATAAAATATTTTTTAAAAGATTTTATTTATTTATTTGACAGAGAGAGAGAGAGAGTTAGTGAGAGCAGGAACACAAGCAAGGGGAGTGGGAGAGGGAGAAGCAGGCTTCCCGTGGAGCCGGGAGCCGGATGCGGGGCTCGATCCCAGGACCCCCAGGATCATGACCTGAGCCGAAGGCAGTCACTTAACGGCTGCGAAGGCAGTCACTTAACGGCTGAGCCACCCAGGCACCCCAGAATAAATAAAATCTTAGGGAAAAAAAAAGAAAAAGAAAAGAAAATGTGGCATCCTAACTCATTTATCACATGTTAGCCACAAACCCGTTCTAGGACCAGGGACTAAGTTCTCCCGTAGCACTTTATGTTTAGGATACAGTCGGAACAGGTATTTGCAAGTACTACCCCATGATTTTATTAACACAGAACTAAGTCTTTTTCTTTTCATTAATGTGCATGTCTTCGTGTGAGGACAATACTACAGTCATATAACAACCTAATGGATTGTTGTATTCTCAACTGAATATACTGATAAAACTTGAAAGATAGAGTTTCCTTTTCCCTCCAAATTCAGGGCACTCCTACATTGTAGACATGCTTACTCAGGGTTTTGTGGCTTTGTATTCTCAGATTTATTTCAGGAAAGATACTACAAGAAAAGAAAAACTCAAAGTAGAACACAAAGAATTGTCACTGAGATTGAGTTGGGGAAACAAATAGCATCATCATGTCCTAACTCTGAAGTCAGTACAAGTTGATAGTCTACCTTCTAAGAATTCATTAATAATGTATTTGTAAAACATTTGCAATTTTAAAGGTGTCTTGTTCTATTTCTGCTTATGAGACTTTTGTTTAATACCTACTACTGCATTAATTTTGCTAAATACATTCATATAATTAAAAGGACAAGAAACACTATACAGACTTCTTGCCATAAAATCAAAAGATCTTTGCCTTTCTCCACATACTAGCTAAATTTGGATAAGTCACTTACGCTCCCTTTTATTCCCTCTGTATATTTTTGAGTGATTGATAGTTACTTCAAAAATTTGTTTTTATTTTTATTATTTTTAAACTCATTTTATTTAAATTCAATTAGTTAACATATAATGTATCATTAGTTTCAGATGTAGATTTCAGTTATTCATCTGTTGCATATAACACCCAGTGCTCATTACATCACATGCTTTCCTTAATGCCCATCACCCAGTTACCCCATTCCCCCACCCACCTCCCCTCAAAAAAATATTGTTTTAAAAAAATGAATGGAAAGAATCACTGGGTGCCAGGTAATGCTTTCAATCACTGGGTGCCCTGTTGGAAGTTTTCCTGGAAATGATCACTGAATTAGAAGGGATTTGCAAATAATATGAGTGGAAAAAAAAAAAAAACACCTCAGAAATCATGGACTGTGTTCTTAGTCACTATTGGGATAATATCGTGTCATAATATCTATTTATCTCCCACATTTTAAGTCCCTTGCAGGCCTGATCCTCCAATGTTATTGGCACATCATTTATATCAGCTTTTTATTATACCTCTGAGATTCTACAAGTGCCTTGGAGTATATGACACATTTTCAACTGACATGTGCACCTCAAACCTGATTATTGCTTTTGAATCTAAAGAAGCAAGCAATATCTGCCATGGCACCTTGCATAACTAAAAGCTCATGAAGAAGAAAATAAAGGCAATACCCAAGATATGTATTCTAAGACATTGAATAGATTGCCTCCTTTCATATAAAAAAAACTGCTTCATTAGTTACAAGAGAAGGCAACATTATTCTCAGATTTTACCTTTGTTTCTCTTAAACAACTGTAGACATCATTATATCTTTGTGGTCATTTTCCACATCTAACTCAAAGGATGACCTTGGCTTTACGATCCTTGTCCTCTGACATATGAAATCTTTGGCAGTAACAGCAGTTGATAGCAGCATAACTCATCAACCTCCATGAGAGAAGAAACAAATATGTCAACTACTTCACTCTCCACGGGATAGTACTTCTTAGAAAGCCCAGGTTATCAAGCATACAGGTTTGTAAGTAGCTAAGATAATGGAAAAAGAAGTGCTTACAAAGTTGCTAGGTATGTGATTATCATCCTTCCAAGATTCTTAGGTTTCCATTTTCAGCCAACTCCTTTCTTTTTCTCAGAATGTAAAACTAACCAAGTTGGCGGGATATATTTATTTTCTCTCCATGACATATACATTGTTGGGTAATACTTGCAATTTATTAAGCTCACTCATTGCTAAATTTGTAGCAGAGTCATAGAAATAATGGAGGCAATTTTAAGGCTTAATTTATAAGGAAACTATCAGAAAATGAAATTTCTAACCTGGCTATGAGACATAATGAGACTTAGCTTTCAGAAATTTATAATAATGCCCAGAAGTAACATTATATTTTGTATTAGAAAAAACATCAATGTCTCAAAGAAGAGGTCTTTGTTAATATCATTTAAGATGGGTCTTTATTTTCAGAAATATTTAAATAAAACTGGGCAGGATTTATATATCCATATTTTCTTTCACTCTTTCCCTCACATACATGCATATGTGAGGCTTTGGCTCTGCAATTGACTTTTAATGAGGCAAATCCCTGAGATTTAGAGTAGAATCCCTACAGGCCCTCTATCAATTCCTTTCTATTAAGCTAATGACTTTTTAAAATGAATTATTTTAGGGAAAAGAACTAATGGGCTTGAAAAACTGTTGTTTTCACCCTAGTCAAAGAATCTTCAGGCAAGACATGCTTTATGAAGGGATACTTTTTCATTTCTAAGAAATGTGCATTCCAATTAGTAATAATAACAATAACAATAATAATAATAATAAGATGAGCCCAGGGCTAGGAGCAATTTCTGTGGATCCTGTGGTTCTTAAGCATGCTTTTGACCAAAACTGTGAAAAATATCCAGCACAAGCAGAAATGTATTAATATATTTCATCCACAAATAGCTTTGTTAAAATGTATTTTTATCCTTCCTTCTCAATTCATTCTATTGTTTCAAAAGCCAGATTAGTTAAAAGTTTGTCTCCTAATATAAAGCAGTGTCTGTAATGTTAGTGCAATTCAAACATTATTTTTTTCTTGTTCAAGATGGAGAGTTAAATTTTTTGCGAGTCCTTTTTCCCTAAAACTTAGTAAACCAGCTTATATTTCCCTCACTGGGTACCTTTCGAGACCATAAACCTGACCCTATTCTGTATATTCCTAGACTCTTCCTGTCCCTTTTAAGTAATGAAAATTACATAGTCTACATAAGATATTTTTATCACTAAACATCAAGTAATATGGAACTTACCACCAATTAAAGTACTTTTAAAGTAGAATTAAAGTAGTTACCATTAGTTTCCTATTTATAGGCAAAGCTGATAAAGAGAAATATGCATCCATAATTGCTGGGTTCATAAATAGAAACTTAGGCTTAGGAGCAAATATAAGAGAAAAAAGTGAAATAAGTAGTGGGGGGAAATGTTTGGAGAGAAAGCATTTGAGATGAGAAAAGAATTCTATCAATAATGTCTTAAATAATTACTAAAATACACTCCTAAATGAGGATTTCCCAAATACTTAACTAGTGATATGTTTGTTAAGAAAAATGTTTTAAGGGCAGCTGAGTGCCTCAGTCCTTTAAGTGTCTGATTCTTGATTTCAGCTCAGGTCATGATCTCAGGGTCTGAGGTTGAGCCCTGCATCAAGCTCCCTCTTCCTCTACCCCTCCCCTCCACTCATGCTCACTATCTCTCTCTCTCTCTCTCTAAAAAACAAAAACAAAAACCAAAAACATAAAATCAATGACATAATTTCTGTTTAATCTTGGCCTTTTGAAACATAAATTAAAAAGCCATATAAGAAATCACAAATAAAAATCTGAAATTAATGCTGTGGGGCAGTTACCTACTAAAGAATGTTTGAATTAAATGAAAAGTTTTGTTTTATTTTTTTGTGGATTTGGGTATGTAGATAGATTCATCTTGTGTTATATGAGTTCCATTCCAACTCTTCAAGTGTATTGATATAAATTAAGCCTCTTCTCCTTACTTGACTTACTTTCTCCTCCCTCCCTCCATAATGGCCAAATAAGCCATATGGTAGCAAATGAATCTTCATCGCATGACCCTACATTACCCTGCCCTGCGTGTACTCTCTGCTTGTTTGGGAGAGGCAAAATGGGTAATGAGTGACAAGAGCAGAGGCTCTGGAGACAGGCAGCTCACCTATTAGCCATGTGACACATTACTGACTCCCAGTCTCTTCATCTATTAAAAGGGTCTAATGATACTTATCTTGTAGAGTCATTGTAAAAGGAGACATGAATTTCTGTCAAGCAGAGAGCACACTACTCAGCATACTTCTCCATTTTGTTCATCTGTGGATTTCCATCATGTAGAACTAGGCTCATCACACAGAATCAATATTAGTTTTTTATTGTGGTGACAGATTACCACACATTCCACCACACACTTAAAATAATATGAATTGATTACATTACAGTTCTAAAAACATGGATTTTTATCTTAAGTTTCTAGAGATCAGAAGTCCTAAAATCAAGGACTGTGTTCTTTCTGAAGGATAGAATCTGTTTCCCAGCTTCCAGTGGTTGCCTACATTCCTTGGCTCATGACCCCCTTCCACTTGTCATTCTAACCCCTGCTTCCTTCATCACACCTCCTCTGACTCTGACCCTTCTGCCTGTCTCTTGTTAGGGTTATTGTGATTATATTAGGCCCACCTGGATAATCTTTCCATCAAAAGATCCTTAACCTAATCACATATGCAAAGGCCTATTTATCATGTAAGGTAACATATTCACAGATTTGGGGGATTAGGAAATGATATCTTTGAGGGGCCATTAATATGTCTGCTACAGTGTCTTATCAATAAATATCTGTTGCATAAATTATAGGTTGTGAGTAAAAAGCTGCTTCTTTTATTTATGCATTTATACAGTCATCAAACAATTATCCCTTTAATTCATATGCATGGGGTTTATTGAGAGCTTGGCTTGGTAGAATACAAGTAGAAAACAAGATTATTTCTCTACAACACTGTCTATTGCAAACCATTTTTATCATTTTTTTCTAACACTGAACTAAAACTTAGGTATCGAAGATATTTCTAGTTATTTTCAGCATGTGTGTGTGTGTGTGTGTGTGTGTGTGTGTGTGTATGTTGAGAGAGAAAGATATCAAAGACAATTCCATGGTTTTTAGGTCATGTAAACTAAACGGAATGAAATGAGGGAGACTGTGTATGTTTGTGACAAGTGGATAAAGCTGTAGAGATTCAGTAATGTAGCTTTATGTTGCCTATTAGCCGCTCAACTGGAGATGTATAGTGGGCAAATGGATATAGTTATTTTGAGTTAAGAGAAGAGAAATATTTGAGTGTGATAAACTTTTATGTGTTATTCGATGGTATTTAAAACTATAATCCTAGATGCAATCACCTGGAGAATGAGTACAGACAGAGAAGGCAAGAGACGCAAGGATTCAGATTGGGCAGTCCAACACTTAGGGGTTGGAGAAAAAAAAAAAAAGACTCCAATAAAGAAGCCTAAAAGAACAGGCCAGTTAAATAAGAAAATAATGATTCCAACAACAAAAAAAATCAAGTTAAGAAAGCAAGAGTTTTACAAGATTAAACAATTCTATCAAGATCAAATGAGTAAAGGGCAAGGTTGAGATTTGAATAAACAAATTCTATTTTCTAGAAAGTGGAAACATGACTGTCTGAGCATCTTTTTAGAATGCTATAGAACACTTGTCCTTGGTATCTAAAGTCATGTCTTATAATCTTCTCATAGAGAATTCCTAATAGAGAAACTTAATTGACTTACATTATTAACTTGAAATGTATGATTTATTAGATTTTGCTTCCTTTCTTAATGTTTCTGATTATGTGTACTTAATAGATTAAGATTAAAAATAAAGGATGGATTTTGAAAATAGTTTTTATAGTATGCAATAATTTAATAATACCACAATTTTTAAATGAAAATTTTCTATATAATCAAGATTTTTCACTTTCTTTCTATTTTCCACTGTGTTTTAGTTTATCTTCTCATTCTACTTTTTTGGAGGACTTTTTTTTTAAGATTTATTTATTTATTGTCTTATTTTTTAAAGATTTATTTATTTATTTATTTTAGAGAGAGAGGGAGGGAGAGAATCTCAAGCAGACTCCCTGTTGAGCTCGGAGCCTGATAGGGCCAGATCCTAGGACTCTGAAATCATGACCTGAGCCAAGATCAAAAGTTGGACGCTTAACCAACTGAGTCACCGAGGTGCCTCTGGAGGACTGTTTTGGTTTTTTTTTTAAGATTTTAGTTATTTATTCAAGAAAGAGTGAGCAAGAGAGAGAGAGAGAGCATGAACAGGGTGAGGGGCAGAGGGAGAAGCAGACTCCCCACTGAACAGGAAGCCGGAATTGGGGCTTGATCTCAGGAGTCCAGGATCATGACCCGATCCAAACATAGATGCTTAACTGACTGAGCCACCCAGTCTAGAGGACTGGAGGACTATATTAAAATGTAAAATTTCAGGGGCACCTGGGCGGCTCAGTGGGTTAGGCATCTGACTCTAGGTTTTAGCTCAGGTTATGATCTCAAGGTTGTGAGATCAAGTCCCATGCCAGGCTCAGCGTGGAGTCCTCTTGAGATTTTTCTCTCCTTTTCCCTCTGCTCCTCCCTCCACTCATGCTCTCCCTCTCAAATAAATAAATAAAATCTTTAAAAATGTAAAATTTCATCTTATTTCTTTCTCTACTTTTCCTGGCATGATTTCTGTTGATCTTTTCTATTTTTTTTATAATTTTCTAATTTGTCTTCCTTTTTTTGAGATTTCAATTGTTATACAGTTATTTCTTTAGTTCAAACAATTGGCACTTTAACAAACTTTTTAAATTAATATCCAACCCCTGTTTTATAATCCATATTATAGGAAATCACAACCCCAACATCTAGTCCTAAGATATTCACAGATTTTTCATGAACTGTTGAGTATCCAAGATCAAGGAATCATGAGCTCCAAAATTTGTTTGTGCATTTACACAGCGATAATGGCTAACCTTGGAAAGTTCTATAGGAAATGTTGGAGAAACACATTGTAACATAGGTGATGTTTTAGAGAATGGGTTTTGTCTTCAAGACTATTGTTTACAAAATGGCACTCATTGAATATTCCTAAAGAAAGAGCAGCAGAAATGTTTAATAAAGCAGTGCTTTTCAACCTATCTCTGGTGAAAGATTTTTTTTCACTGTGTTGTTCACCAATATTTCACAAAATAGAGTAAAAATGAATTATTAGAAAATGAAATAAAAAAACAATGCCATATAAAATGCAGCCCTGATTTTTTATTAGATTCAACAGACATAAAGTTCATCTGCCAATATTTTGTAAAAAAAAATGTCCAAACATTTGCTCTCATTTTTTAAACTTACATCATCATGGGTACTGATCTGTGGACCACACTGTGAGTAGCACTATGGGGTGTGGGTGGGGGTAGGGGTATGTTTCTACAGAGTCTCCTCTTCTTGAATTGCCTTTAAAGACGTTGAATTTTACCAGAATATGTTACAGAATTTTATTGAAAATTATTTTTTAAACTTTTTTTTTAAGATTTTATTTACTTATTTGACAGAGAAAGCAAGAGAGCCCAAACATTGGGGAGCAGCAGAGGGAGGGGGGAAGCAGGCTCCCTGCTTTGCAGGGAGCCCAATACAGGGCTAGATCCCAGGACCCTGGGATCATGACCTGAGCTGAAGGCAGTCGATTAACCAACTGAGTCACCCAAGCACCACTGAAAATTATTTTTTAGAGACTGTGATCATACAGAAAGATATGCTGATAATGACTATGTTAGTCTTGGAAGTTATAGTGGGAGAGGTTATGCAATGGAAGCATATGTTTCTTCCTACCAAATAACAGTAATTATTTGATAATGGTAATATATTTTATTATAATGTGCTTCAAATTCATTTCAAATACTTTTTTTGGGAATCCTTACAACTTTTATAAGCCTGACAAGATTTTTCATATTTTATAGAGATAAAAGCAGCTACAGTGAGTTCCCATGGCTTTCCAAGATTATAAATCTCATCACTGTCAGCCATAGGTCTAGAACACAGGCTTTCTCCCTCTTGTTCTCTTCCAGGTTAATATAATAATTAACACTGATTTTTTTATTTTACACTTGATTTTGAAATTTGGGTTGAGGAAATATTGAGAATAACTAAATTTGAGTTGAGGAAATATTGAGAGAGGCTGTAGAAAGGAATGTTCTTTATGATGCTCATCTTTATTCATATTCAGGAGGTACACATTAATGAAAACCACTGTAGGGCAGAATTCAGGGTGTTGGAATTAATGCAACTGGGTTTAGCCATAATAAGTCCTGATAATACTATGGTGCTGTGTGTGGTGCATGCCTTTGGAAAGTACGCCACGATTGACATTATTCTCTACAGATATAGGCTTCCATATAGAAGTACAACTCCATGGTTGGAACATTATATTTTGTTAGCTCTCTCAGAAACAAACCTGTTCTTTTTGATTTTCATCCCTGGAAAAGACTTTCAGGGATTTCTATTTTAGGTCCAGCTCTATTTTTAGGCCGAGTTAATAAAAGGTAATAATTTAACACAACATCCTAGACATTTGCCAAAATGATACTTGAATGTTGCATTTTTGTGCTTATAACCAGACTTTGAGATGAAAAATAGATAGCTGCTGAGATCTCTAACCTGAACTGGCACTGATCAACATTGGTGACTTGTGATAACTGGTACTGTAGGTAATAATTAATGTGTGTATGTGCATGTATGTGTTAGGGAGAGAGTCGCCCAGTGCCGGAAGACTGGCGCATGATACACCATGCCCCGAGGATACTGGGTTAAATATCTTACCACTTCCAACAAGTATATGCACCATGAGAGGGATCTAACTCTACAGAGTATTAATTCTTCAATATCATGTGTTTTAATCATATTTTCATTCTATTGAAGTTAACTTCAGGAAGTAAGTTTTGAAGATGGAGAGGAGATAGAATAAGGAGGAATGAAAAGAAGATTTTCTGAACTGTTCAAACTCCAACTCTCCTTTGAACTTCCTTTCCTTAATTTCCCCGAGTTCTCCTTTTAAAATTCTAATGACTCCAATGTTCCTCATTTATGCAGTGACCTATTCTTCCTGTACTCAGAGTGCTGAATATTTTCTGTACATGAGACCACCCAGTAAAACATTAACCCAACTTCTAGTTTGTGAAGTATCGTCTATTTGTCTAAAATTCACTATTTTCAAAGTTATCACACTTTTGTAAGCTGGTAATGAAACTTTGGTTGAAATAAGTAAAATTTGTATAAATTGGCAATTTATAACACTGAAAAGGCCATAAAAACCTTTCTCAAAAGTACAGTGGAGTTAGATTCTTATCTAAGTCCATAAAAATGATACACACCAGGTTCTACAGAACAAAATTAAAAGAAGTTCACATTATTTATTCTATATCTGCTCCATATTGTGGCTGGCATAATATATTTACATTTATTAAAAACTTTTTATTATATTTCCCCTGTCAATACTGTATTATTCTTTTTTTTTCAATTTTTACCAACAGAGACTAAAGCAGCTCATTTACACATACTATTTCGAGGTTTATTTGTGAATATAGTAGATAACACCTGTGCTGACACCAGAGCTATATTCTATTTCTCAAAGGAACATTAAATTCTTACACTGGAGGGATGACAAAAGATTATCTCATATTGTCATTTATTAGATTCAGCAATAAGAAACCTAAATTCAAATTTATAGATTTTATTCTCAGAGATATATGAAATACAAAATCAAAATATTTATTTTGTTGTCCAGTGGTATACAAGTATTTGCATATGATGATGGGGCTTTTGGCATTGAAAGAGCTAATTGAATTATCTTATATATGAATCTTCTGAAATGATATCAAATATGTAATAATTCTGAGTGTGTGTGTGTGTGTGTGTGTGTGAGGCCAACATAGAGTATAGTGGTTGAATGCATATATCTGTGGGTAAGGGGTTAGGAAGGAGAGAAAAGAGACATCTCATAAAAGTATTTATTATTATTTTTTTAATGAAGACATTTAGGCTCTGAGAGAGTAAAATACTGGGCCAGGGTCCCAAATAACAGCCTGTGTATAATTAACACAATTTGACTATGCCTACTTAACGAAAAGTGTGGGGTACAAAAAGAAAGAATGATGGGGGTGGAACTGGGGCCTGCAGGAGAAGGTAATCATAGTTGTAAACTTATACTTTGCATAAGTACTTTCATTATATTCCATATGCTATTCCTTTCAGGATTTTATAAGTATACCTGCTTTATTTTATGGATGACATGAAAAATTGTAAAGATAATTTTTATCAAGCCATATTCCTACTTTACTATATTACATAGACAAAGTTTTTTTTTAAATATGCATTTCAAAATCATGTCTTAATTCATTCTAAGAAATTAAGTCTTCTGGTATCAAATAATCTTAATCAAAATCATGTTTTTCCTTTTTTAAAAAAATTTCAGTCATACCTGAATGCAGTAACAATAATATTATGATCACCAAATTTTTATCTAATGATTTAGGTCACAATTTAAAACACTGCAGGATCTCATGGTTATCATTAGGAATTAAAACCTATAGTTTTGGCTAATTGTGGGCTAACTGATCTGTCCTTAGTTATATTTAGATCTACATTTAGTTCTTTTCTTGCTTTTTCCTTTCATTCTATTTCCCTCCTCATTCCACTAATCGGGTCTTTTCTCTAGGAGTCATCCTTTAACAGAATTACCTGAGAACTTGTTAATTTCCAGATTTCATCCACACTTATCAAAGTATAATCTCTGGGGGTGTGGAGTCTGATTCTGTGATATATATTCCTTAGAAGGTACTTATAAAGAAAACATTTTTAACACTCCAAATTTAGTGATACAAATAATATCAATTCAGTTATTTACACAAAGAAGTTAATAAAAAAGGAAGGAAGGAAGGAAGAAAATATATTTGATGGACTGCTTCTCTGGCTATTATTTCCATTTTACAATAAGACAACTGGAAATGAGAGAAAATAAATATGCAGATACAGATTTTCATTTTCATTCAACTTCCCCCCCTCCCTCTGCTGCTCCCCAGTGTTTGGGCTCTCTCGCTTTCTCTGTCAAATAAGTAAATAAAATCTTAAAAAAAGTTTAAAAAATAAATTTCAATAAAATTCTGTAACATATTCTGGTAAAATTTGACGTCTTTTTTTTTACTAAAAATTATAATACTAAGCCCAAATTATTATTGATGGCAAATTTGGAAGCTTTTGATATTAAAAATTTTTGATTGATATTGTGATAGATAAGTCAATTATTTCTAAGACTTGTATAGCATCACATTTTTTTTAAGAATTCTGAAGACTTTGTAAGATATCAATTAATGTTCAAATCCTATTAGCAAATTAATTAGTATGTAGTTAAAAATCTGCCACAGAGATTGTTTGTAGAACAAACAAATCAAGTAATTTATGACTACCCACCCGTGACAATAAAGGAATTTTTACTGGGCTCTAGGGAATTTACATATTATTAATTAAGTGTTAATTTAGTTGTTCTTTTGCTGTTTAATAATTCATATAGTATGACTCATATTGTGTCCAATAAACAGAAATTAAGTACAGTTGACCCTTGCACAGCACGGGTTTGAAATGCACAGGTCCACTTATATGCAGATTTTTTTTCAATAAATAAGTACAGGATTGTAAATGTATTTTCTCCTCCTTACAATTTTCTTAACAGTATTTTCTCTAGCTTACTTTATTATAAGAGTATAATATATAATACATATACAAAATGTGTGTTAATCAATTGTTTATGTTACTGGTAAGGTTTCTAGTCAACAGTAGATCATTAGTACTTAAGTTTGGGGGGAGTCAAAAATTATACAGAGACTTTCAACTGTGTGGGGGTCACCCTAACCCCCATTGTTCAAGGGTCAGTTGTGGTTTTTGTACTTTTCTTTCTTTCACTTCCATTTTCCTTTCTAACTCTTAATGCATTATCTCATTTATTTTTATTTTTAAAATTTTTATTGAAGTGTAATTAACATATGCTGTTATATTAGTTTCAGGTATACAAGAGATTTAACTATAAATGTTTTAATTGTAAACCATATCAAAAATTTTTAGATTGTCTTCTAAATCCTGCCATAGCTCTATATAAGTTAGAATGATATAAGTAGCGACTAAAAATATCCCAATTCAGATGTTTTAAATATGAGTAACTTATCTCACAAAAATGGGAGCCCAGGCATGATGAAATTTCCAGGATAGATTGAGTGGCTCCCTGCTTTCAAGAAACCAAGACCTTTCTATTTTTAGCTCTGAAATTCACTGGGCTAAATTTATTTTATTTCTTGTTCCTCTCTTGATTGCAAGAAAGCTAGCAGCATCTGTCATGCTACAGGCTTTCTTATTCATTGTGTAACATTAAAGATGACCACGAAAACTTGACCTTCCTTCCATCTTGAGATGAAGACTCTGTAAACCTCTTCTTGAGTCTGGGTGGGCTCCCTGACTGAGCAATAGAATATGGCAGAAGTGATTCTGTGCCTGCTTCCAGGACCAGACCTTAAAAGACTTAGTAGTTTTGCCTTCTCTCTCTTTGAACACTTGCTTTTCAAAGCCAGTGACCACATTATGAAAAAGCTCAATCAGCCCTTGGAGAGGCCCACATGAAAAGCAACTGAAGACCATCAGCTAGGTTCCCAGGGAGCAACCAGCACCATCTTATGATCCCTGTAAGTGAATTATCTTGGAAGTCAGTTTTCCATTCCTACTCCAGCTGACCAGCTAATACCACATGGGGTACAGGCAAGCCATCCCCACCTAGCCTTGTCCCAATTGCAGATTCATGAATAAAATAAATGGTTGTTGTTTAAATCACTAAATTTGGGGGATGTTTGTAAGATAGCAATAGATAATCACAAGAATCATATTTGTCAAGAGATAGAGAAATGTAAGTCCTTGTCTTCAGTGTAATGGGCTAACATAGTCCCAGTGCTCACCACAGGAGTCACTTGGTGATGAATTCCAAAGCTGACTGTCTTTGCCTAAACTAACTTAATGCCAAAGTGCATATGAGATCAGTTTTTTTACAGATGCACCTGGTATATGGAGCAGGGCTAGATTCATGAAGGAAGGAAGAAAAATTGATGCCACAAGAACAATCTGTAGTGTCCATTGTTATCTTTATACTTTCTTTTAGGAAGATAGAGATTTCATATTCCATTATTTAAAACAGAGACGTTGAAACTTTTACAAATGTCATTAAGTCATTAAGGTAAGGAGGGACTAACGGAGCAGCTAATGATTCATGAAAGACCATGTTAAAATAGAGGATCCATTATTTGGAAAACTTATTCTAAGAGACTAGATCAGATTTAGGTCATTCAGAAATTCTATTGTCCTATTCTACCTTGCTTTTGAAGAGACTCTCAAAAGAAAAAAAAAAACAATAAATACTTACTACAATATTTTTAAAAATAACATTTAATAGATCAACTATCTAAGTAAATAAAAATCATGCCTTCATGTCTAGGTGAGAGAAAAGATGCCTGAGCCCTTAGGCAAAAGAGCTGCCTCACTGAATTTTGAGAACTTTTCTTTTACAAGGCAGATAACTTGTACTCAGTACATGCTTTCCCAATACTCCAAGGGTAGATTATAAACAGTAAGATGGTCCAGTTTCCAAACTAGAACATGAAAATGACATTCACTTTGTATGTGGACTTGGAAAAATCACTTAATTTTTTAGCTTTCTTTACTCATTTAATAATGATTTATTGAACAGTTATGCTATAATAGACATTGTACTTTCACCTATCAAACAAAATAAGCATACATATTTTTTAATTGCTGTGAAGATTGTATGAGGTCCTGTTTGTTTAAAAAAAGGTCTTTTAACCATGTTTGATTATAAATCATGTGTTTTAAACTTTTATGCACCTATAGTTGGAGAGGACTCAAAAGCAGAATACCAAGTACATCTCCAAGACATATAAAATACCTTAACTGTTAACAAATTCAGAATTATCAAAGCAGAAGAGAGTCCACATATCCAGTATGCTGTGGAGTGAAATGTGATGTGCTGGAACCACTTCTATACACAACATGGAAATTTGGAGCAACGTGGTTTATCTTTCTATTACTCATCTAAGAAAAAGGGCACTGCACATATGGTAGGACAAATTCATTAGCTTGAACACTAGGGCACTGTGAGTATTTTAGGTTAAAACAAGACTTTTATTGAATCATGTATTTAAAAAAATAGAGTCAACTGAAAATTAGAAATAATAATTCTCTGATTTTAATCAAGCTTGTAGAAATAAAAAAAAATAGCCAAGTCTAATGTCTTTAAAACAATTTTATAGGGCTTTTGTTTTTGAAATCAGTGTCAACTCTTCTCTAAAGAACTCAGGTCCTCGGACTAGAAAAATAAATGGGGTTTTACACTTTAGATGACAGTTGTTTCTTCTTTATTATGCTCTTTCTTACATGATGTTGATAATTTGTCCATCACCTTTTTGTTTATCCATTTATTCATTTTATACCAACTTATGAGCACTATGCTTGGTGCTGAATAAATTTTGTCAATAAGAAATCAATTTATTTTCTTAGCTTTAAAGGGCATGTTGTATGTGGGGGGGGCATATGATTTTAATTAGATTTCCATGATGGAATTGAGTGAAGTGACTTGTAATTACAAATATGTCTCACCGATGCCCAGATTTTAATCTTCCTTGATTTTCCATTAAATTTAATCTGAACAAATGCTGCGAATGGAAGTTTCACCTAGCATTAGAGTTACCACCCACACAACCCAAACAAACATACACATGTGTCTTTCCGTTTATCTTTGTTGAAAAAAAAAGAAAAATACAGAGATCCTTTTATAGCATATATTATATTCCACTGCATGGTTGCCCAAATATCTTTCAAGGTAAATTTGTACTTGACAACATCTACCTTTTTCTCTCCAACAGAAAAAGAAAGGTTTTGACCTAGCAGTGAATGCTTTCTTCCACCGTTGCTACAATTTTTCACTCCTGAGTAATTTGGATTGCAACAATAACAAGTAGCTTTGAAGAGCTGAGGTGGGAGGCAAAGGTTATTTTGCCCCAAATGGAAATCTCCAGCTGTCCCTATGATAATTGAGAGGTCTACAGTAATAAGTGATTCCAAAGGAAAGAATATCCTGAATGTGCAATGAGAGCTTTGATAGGTTTGTTTGTGGTATAAATGAACTGAAGAAAAATGCACATCCTGAATTGACTCGCAGCATGCTCTTCATAATGATGAGGCTCTTCAGATTTCATAGAGGGTGTAGGCAGTGCAACTTCCAAATGAAATAACTACTCCAAAGATCTTTTGCTCAGCCAGAGAATTTTGTACACATATGGGGGACCAGGGGTTACCAGAGGGACACCTTCTCAGCAACAAGTATGTATTTTACATGTAGACGATCCAGGTTCAAGTACCTTGTTAGTCCTTATTAGCTGAGCAACTTGAGCAAGTTATTGGACATTTTTGAAACTAAGTGTTTTCATCTGTAATAAGAATGTTGGTTGTACTAATAAACAACTGAGAAATGGCTACACTCTCAGAAATGTGGATAAAAATGCAAGCAAGATTGGTCTATCATAAAGAGAAATAAGAAGCCAAATTTTCATATGAGATTCATCAAGAGTCAAATTTTACAATTTACATTCAAACATACTTGGGTTTAAGAGTACTAAATCTGTGGCTTACCAACTATGTCAATCCAGTCTTGCTGATTTACTGATTCAAAATTTAGTTTCCTAACATGTAAATTTTTGGATTTTGAAATAATTTTTGAGACAAGTTAATGAGATCATTCATATAAAGTGTTTGGAATGGTTTTTGCACATTGCTGGCACTTAAAATAAATAACTAATAGTAAGTATTTAATTTCAGTTAATAAAATCGTCAATTAAAAGGTTAGTTAATGAGGGAAGAATGAATGAAAGAGAAGAAAAAATACAAAGACCAGCATTATCAATGTTAAGGGCCAAGAATGCCCTGTAGGCCAATTGACCCATTCTTTTGACAGTTATCTCCCTGTAATGAAGATGGTTACATCAGGGTATATAAGTCTGATGTTATTAGAAATTTGAATATTATAAATAATACTTTTTTCTTTTGATTTCATTATCTCCAAGCAACCATCTATCATCTGACTTCCCAGTGGCTCTTATAGAGGAAACAACAATGATGATCTCTCCAGACCCAAATAAATATCTGATCTGGTTATTAAAGTTTTCACTGAAATGAATCCCCAGATCTTCTGAATTTATATAGTAGTCTCTATACATTTCGGTAGAAAGAGTCAGCCACTCTAGGCTTTACAGCTTCTGGATATACAATAAAATTTCTTGATGTCCCAAACTGAGAACCTGACTGTAATAAACTGACAGTAAGATATGGCTTCTATTTAGGGATCCATCCTGGAAAAACATGGTGCTTTTCTAACGCACTGTAAAACTCCCTGCTTTCCCATGAATATTGTTTTAATTAAGTTATATATATATGTGTGTGTGTGTGTGTGTGTGTGTGTGTGTATGTCAGTTATAAAGTAAAAATTATTAAAAGATTCATTGTATTTATAAGAATTATGAGTTTGATTACAGGATGATTAGTAATGAATATCTTATCCGCCATGACTAGGGGATGTACTGAGTTGTGTACAGGATTACATGCTATTACTAGATTCCAAATATTACCTTTTAATCTTACACTAAGCAAAATATAGCAATAAAAATGCACTTTAAGATAGATATTTAAGATTTCGATAATTTTATCACTTAACAACCCAGACAGAGGTACATTGCTAACAGTTTGTGAATGTGACTATTTGGAGGAGGGCTGGTTTGACTTTTAATTACCTTTATTATATGTATATAGAAATATATAGATAAATATATAGACTTATAACTACTTTTAAAATTGATGTTACTTAGCAGTTGTCCCATCCTCAAGGGATTTATTTTTAATACGTAACAACTCATATTTAGTATATCAGTATTGTAGCATGTATATGGTTGCTTCCAAATGACTTTTGTGTCCATCAAAACAATTTTTTGCTAAATATTTTAAACTACATCTGAAACTAATGATATATTATAAGTTGCCTAATTGAATTTAAATTAAAAAAACTAAAATAAATACTTTAAATAATCATTCCAGATATTATTTGTAAAACTGCTTTGCAGAATTTATAAGTAAGTTTATCAGTAAGGATAAGCTTCTAACAAGCTCTCATTTAAGTTTTCATAATTTTGGAATTGTGTCATCTGAAATGGATCAAGTTTAAGTGTAGCATCTCAAGTGAAAAGAGTACTAGTCACAGAGGAAGAAGCTAATATCTGAGAATATTGTGCAGAATTATTGTAAGGTTGTTATTTTAGCAATGCACTTATAAATAATTTATTAGATATACTAATTCAGAGCCTATGTAATTAATCTTCTCTATACTAAGATACATAGAATTTATTAGTTGTCATTTATGGTAATTAAAAAGGTTAGAATTGGTTCAATTTTCAGATATGCTAAGTAGAAATAAAAATTATCATGTAAACAAAAATATAAAAGTTATTCAAAATATAGGAATGTGTAAATTGTTTTCAAATATCTTCAAGAACATTGAAAGAATATTCATAATTGATACATGTTAAATTAATGATGTATCATTCGTATTTACTAAATGATTTTCAAGTTAAATTTTTTAAATAATACATTTTATGAATCTTCTGTTTATAGGATTTGGTACGCTGAGTCAAAATGTTATCTTCTTTTAAGTTAAGAAAATCATATTTGTCTTTAATTCTTTTTTTTTTAAACTTTTTTTTAAAGATTTTATTTATTTATGAGAGATAGAGAATGAGAGATAGAGAGCACGAGAGGGAAGAGGGTCAGAGGGAGAAGCAGACTCCTGGCTGAGCAGGGAGCCCGATGTGGGACTCGACCCCGGGACTCCAGGATCATGACCTGAGCCGAAGGCAGTCGTTTAACCAACTGAGCCACCCAGGCGCCCATTTGTCTTTAATTCTGAGTGCTTCTTCAATTTGCCAAAATATGAATTTTTTGGTATGTAAAACTTTATCTTTAAATGAATAAATTTAAATCTTTGCTTACAAAAGCTTAATCTTTTATAAGAGAGTGATGGCCTATATTTCAAATGTTTAATTATAATCTTTCTTTAAAAATAATTGGTATCTTAGAATTTCAAAAAAATTCTGACATGTAATTTGTCATTGATAATGACCCTGGAAGATATAGAACAGATATTATTATTCCTATTTTAAATTTGAGAACATTGAAACCCTGAAAGATCTTTCAGCTTATCCAAGGTGATTTAGCTAATAATGTTCAGGGAAACTACCAACAATTTGATTCTTACTCTGATCCTTTTTTTCGTTTAAGATTCTATTCATTTATTTGAGAGAGAGAGCACGTGAGAGGGAGAGAGCATGAGCTGGGGAAGGGGCAGAAGGACCAGGAGAAGGAGATCTCCTGCTGAGCAGGGAGCCTGATGCTGGACTGGATCCCAGGACCCTGAGATCATGACCTGAGCCAAAGGCAGATGCTTAACTGACTGAGCCACCCAGGCGCCCCTCTGGTGCTTTCCTTGTAACATTAATGAATCATGTGAAATGATGTGATAGGATCCAATAAAATATCATGATTAGTATTACATAACAGAAAGAAGCCTTCAAGTTCACATGATGATTAATTTGATTTAAAAGGGATCAAATTTTACATATGTGTGTGTGTGTGTGTGAGCATAGTGTCAGTTAACATTTAAAAAGAAAACCCATGTGCACCTAATTGTAACTTTGCATATATGCTGCAATCAAGACATTGTTTTAATATATGAAATGGGATTTGAAAGAGGAGAACTGGCTTTTTTCTCATTTTACATCAGTTGAAACAATGAAAAAAGGCAATTATTAGTGATTTTAAAAAGGAAGATTTTTTGGTAGTTTTTCTACAATAGTTGCTGTAGAGATAAATTCAAACGACCATTTTTCTAATTATTGTTCATAATATCCTTCCACATAAACAAATAATTGGTATTTTGTTTCCACAGTCATTTTATGAATGCTCATAGTGGAGACATTTTCCCCCTTCTTGTAACTGCAGAGCAAGCTTGTATGGCCCCTGAAAACCCAGACTGTGCTCTAAAACAACCACCATAACGGGACTCACACCAGTGGTTAGGTACAAACCTTCAGAATTGTTTCCAGTCTAGACACAACTCATTAAAAGGGTTTTGCACCTTCTCAATTGTAAACACAACAGGAGAAAAGAATCAAGAAAAAGATAACTCTTTAACTCAGTCTTAAAATAATCACACAGAAAATTAGTTTCATCCCTCTAGCCTACTTAAAAAACAACCAACAGCAAAATGGAGAGAGGAAGATCACCTAGTCCATTCCCTTTCTTAGCTACATGGGTAATAAAAAACACTTAAAGAATAACACTATGCACTGATCTAAAAAAAAAATCATATATCATTCTCCACTGATTAAGAAGTGAATAAAATTATGTGCAGAGCAGCTTTTGTGGATTGCAATAAGAACATTCTCACTCTATTCACACAGAGGTTATTTTCCTCCTACGCTTCCCAAATAAGATTGTCTCCTATAGAGTTAGTAAGTCTCTTTCCATCAACTTAAAACTAAAGTTCCACCCCAGAATCTGGCCTTGCAAATCAAAATTCAAAGATGACACGGAGAAGATGTGACAAAAGAAGTTATTGAAGATCAGCTTAAGAGAAGCATTAGAAGGCAAAGCAGGTAGAGTTGACTTAACTGTTTGCAACATTTGAGGCAAGTTCCAAGTTTCTTTTTAAAATTAAAATGAAGTATTCAGTTCAGTAACATCTGGCACTGAATACATTTTCAATACATTTGTTGAAGGAATGAGAAATGAAATTTCTCACCTTTTAGCTACAGTTAAGCAAGAGATACCTAGCTGCCCTTCTAACAATTTTGTCCTCTTTTTACAAAAGGGAAAATAAAAAGTGATTAACCCTGTGGGCTTCAGTATAAGAATGAATTGAATTTAAGCCCTAGTTTTATCTTATTACCTGGATAATTTGGGGCAAGTTAGCCTAAGTCTTTTTCCTTCCTCTTTTCCTCTTATTCTTCCTCCCTTCTTCATTCTCTTCTTCCTTTCTTCCCACCCTCTTCCTCCCCCTCTTCCTCCTCCTCTTCCCCTTCTTCTTCTTCTCCTCCTCCTCCTCCTCCTCCTCC
>NW_027397066.1:22916186-22936221 GCF_003265705.2 Callorhinus ursinus | reverse complement strand
CTTCACAGAGAAAGTCATGTGAACAATTTATTTAATTGAAAACCACTACAAGTTTAAAAAGGAAAGTCATCACCCTCTATCCTACTGTTCCCAACAGCTGAATCCTGCTCCTAAGGAGCAAGTACTTCTCTATTTACCTGGATTTTCCTTAAAAATGTGTTTTTCGGCTTCCAGGCAAATTTTAGGATGATTTGTTCCAGCTCTGTGAAAAATTCCAATTATATTTTGATAGGGATTGCATTGAATGTGTAGACTTCTCTGAGTAGTGTAGACATTTTAACAATATTTGTTCTTTCAATCCATAAGCATGGAATGTTTTCCATTTCTTTGTGTCTTCTTCAATTTCCTTCATAAATATTCTGTAGTTTTTAGAGTGCAGATCCTTTACCTCTTTGGTTAGGTTTATTCTTAGGTATCTTATGGTTTTGGTGCAGTTGTAAATGGGATTGATTCCTTAATATCTCTTTCTTCTGTCTCATTGTTAGTGTAAAGAAATGCAACTGATTTCTGTGCATTGATTTTATATCCTGCCATGTTGCTGAATTCCTGTATGAGTTCTAGTAATTTTGGGGTGGAGTTTTTAGATTTTCCACATAAATTATTGTCATCTGCGAAGAGTGAGAGTTTGACTTCTTTGCCAATTTGGATGCCTTGTGTTTCTTTTTGTTGTCTGTTACTGAGAATAGAAAGGACCCTGAATAGCCAGAGGAATGTTGAAAAAGAAAACCACGGCTGGTGGCATCATAATTCTGGACTTCAAGATATATTACGAAGTTGTAATCATCAAGAGAGTATGGCACAAAAAGATACATAGATCAATGGAACAGAATAGAGAACCCAGAAATGGACCCTCAACTCTATGTTCCACTAATTTTTGACAAAGCAGGAAAGAATATCCAATGGATAAAAGACAGTCTTTTCATCATATTATGTTGGAAAAACTGGACAGCAACATATAGAAGAATGAAACAACCATTTTCTTACACCATACACAAAGATAAACTCAAAATGGATTAAAGACCTAAATGTGAGACAGGAATCCATCAAAATCCTAGAGGAGAACACAGTCAGCAAACTCTTCAACATCGGCCACAGCAATTTCTTGCTAGACACATCTCCAAAGGCAAGGGAAACAGGCAAAAATGAACTATTGGGATTTCATCAAGATAAAAAGCTTTTGCACAGCAAACAGTCAACAAACCTAAAAGACAACCTACAGAATGGGAGAAGATATTTTCAAATGACGTATCAGATAAAGGGCTAGTATCCAAAATCTATAAAGAACTTATCAAACTCAACACTCAGAAAACAAATAATCCAGTCAAGAAATGGGCAGAAGATACTTCTTCAAAGAAGACATACAAATGGCCAACAGACCCATGAAAAAATGCTCAGCATCACTTGGCACCAGGGAAATACAAATCAAAACCACAATGAGGGGTGCCTGGGTGGCTCAGTGTCAAATAAATAAATAAAATCTTAAAAACAATACAATGAGATACCACCTCACACCAGTCAGAATGGCTAAAACTAACAAGTAGGGAAACCACAAATGCTCGTGAGGATGCGGAGAAAGGGGAACCCTCTTACACTGTTGGTGGGAATGCAAGCTGGTGCAGCTACTCTAGAAAACAGTATGGAGGTTCCTCAAGAAGTTAAAAATAAAGCTACCCTACAACCCAGGAATTGCAACTACTAGGTATTTATGCCAAAGATACAAATGTAGTGATCTGAAAGGGCACCTACATCCCAATGTTTATAGTAGCAATGTCCACAATAACCAAACTAAGGAAAGAGCCCAGATGTCCATTGACAGGTGAATGGATAAAGAAGATGTGGTCTGTATATAAAATGGAATATTACTCAGCCATCAGAAAGGATGAAATCTTACCAATTACACTGACATGTATGGAACTGGAGGGTACTTGGCTGAGCAAAAAAACAATTTTCATAGGGTTTCACTCATATGTGGAATATAAGAAACAGTGCAGAGGATCATAGGGGAAGGGAGGGAAAACTGAAGGTGAAGAAATCAGAGAGGAAGACAACCATCATCCACTCCTAATCATAGGAAACAAACTGAGGGTTGCTGGAAGGGAAGTGGGTGGGGGGATAGGGTAACTGGGTGATGGACATTAAGGAGGGCGCATGAAGTGATGAGCACTGGGTGTTATATGCAACTGATGAACTACTGAACTCTACATCTGAAACTAATGATGTACTATATGTTGACTAATTGAATTTAAATTAAAACAATGTGTTTTTAAATAAACTATTTTTAGAACACTTAGATTTACAGAAAAGTTGAAAAAGATAGTACAGAAAGTTCTCATATATCCCTCATCTAGTTTCCTTTACTGGTAACATCTTACATTAGTATCTTATGTTTATGTTTCCCCACATTATGATTGCCTAAGGTCCTTTCTCTGTTCCAGGCTACCATCCAGAGTATCACATTACATTTAGTCTTAAGTTGTTGTGGGTGCTCTGGGCTGTACAAGTTTCACAGACTTCCTCTGTTTTTAATGACCTTGATGACTCTGAGTAGTACTGGTTGGGTTTATGATGTTTTTCTCATGATTAGATTGGATTATGGGTTTTAAAGAGGAAGACCACAGAAATTAAGTGACATTTGCATCATATCACATCAAAAATACATACTATCTACCAGACTTGCTATGTTGATGCTGAAGTAGTGTTTGTCAGTTTCTTCACTGAAAGTTGCTCCTCCCCTAACCTCCATTCCATATTGTACTCTTTGGAAGGAAGTCATTATATGCAACACACACTTAAGTGTGCGGAGGTATGCTTCATCTCTTGAGGGAGACATATTTACATAAACTATTAGAATTTTCGTCACAGATTTATTTCTTTCCAAGTATTTGGATATTCAGATATGCATTTATATCAGGATGACTTATAGACATTTATTTTATACTTTGTGGTATAATTCAATAGCACTTGATTTATTATGTCTCAAATTTTCCAAATGGGGCCATTGAAGTCTCTTTCAGGGGAGACATGCACTTTTGACATATCCTCATCGATGTGTTATTATTACTGTCCTTGTTTGCTTTGTTTCATTTTTGAGTGTGTCTACTTTCTGACACTACAAGATGATGCTATGGTATCATCTTATATATTTCCTGCCCCAGTCTTTGAATCAGACATTTTTTCAAGAAGATCTAGGTCTTTTTGTTGGAGAATAATGTTAGCCACCTAGACTGGTGCAGTAGGTCGGGTCTTTGCTACTGTATTGTTAGTGTTTCTAGGTTCTCTCAGATAGCAGAGCAAGGAATATATTTGTGCAGACTAATCTGTGAATACACTTTATCTATCTTATATCTAAATATTTGTATATGTAGCCATCTGTATCAATCTTAAGCTAAACATGAGTTCATTAGCTCCACATTTGTTCATTAAAAAATGCATAATTCTTGCCTCTTCCCCTTGTTTATCTCTAAACTCACAAAGAGAAACCTAGTTCAATGCCCACCATTCATTTACTTAACCATTAAATTTTAGTGCACATGTATGATAATATCAGAATTATTCATCTGTGCCATGGTGAGAAAGTACTTTATCAACTAGACTACAGTGCTTTTGTACAGCTTCTTTTGCCTTTAATCTTTCATACTCCATTCATTACCAAAGTCACTTAGGTAAGCATTTCTCCCTCCTCCATTTTAGAAAGATTGTTTTGTACATGTGTAATGTACTTAGATTTTGGTATGACATTCTGCATCCCGGCATTCTAAAGTTTTTTTTTTTAATTTGCATACATGAAGCTTCACTCTTATTATCTTAATGTAAAGTTCTATGCATTTTAACAAATTTATAGCACTATGTATCCAAAATTACAGAATCCCACAGAATAAATTCACAGACCTAAAAAAAGTATGTGCTTCATACATTCAATTTTTCCCATCTTCCCCAGACTTCTAGTAACCACTAATCTTTTTACCATAAACTATAACTTTGCTGTTTCCAGAATGTTATATATTTGAAATTACATTGTCGATAGCATTTTCAGCTGGCTCCTTTCACTGATCATATGCATTTAACATTCATGAATGTGTTTTTATGGCTTGATAGCTTATATTTTAATCACTGAATAATATTCCATTTTACAAATGTATTATATTTTATTTATCCATTCACCTATTGAAGAGCATCTTAGTTACTTCCAGTTTTTTTATGATTATGCATAAAGTTACTATAAACATTCATGTGAAGATTTTTGTGTGTGTGGACATTAGTTTTCAAGTAAGTTTTACTTACTTTACTCTGGAGTGTATCTCCTGGATCATACGGTAAAACTATGTTTAGCTTTGTACCAAACTGCTTTCAAGGTAGTTGTAACATTTTGCATTCCCATTAGCAATAAGTAAGAGTTTCTGGTGCTCTGCATTCTTACCTAGCAACTGGTACTGCCAATGTTGTTTGGATTATAGACTTTCTAAAAGCTGTATAAGATTATTATATTGTTGTTTTAGTTTGAAAATTTCCTAATGGCATACAATGTTAAGCAGCTTTTCATATGCTTATTTCCTATATGTATAGCTTCTTGGGTAAGCTCTCTGTTCAGGTCTTTTGTCCATTTTTAAATTGGGTTGTGTATTGTTGTTTTAATAGCTGTTTGTATATTTTGAAAATAGTCCTTTATCATACATATGTTTTGAAAATATTTTCTGTTGTCTGTGGCTTATGTTTGCATTCTCTTTCATTATAAGAGAAGGAGTTTTTAATTTTAATGTGGTTCAATTTATTATTCTTTCATCAATCATACTTCTGGTGTTGTATCTAAAATCTCACTACCAAACCAAAGATCACCTAGATATTTTATTGCTTCCTCTGGGAGTTTTATAGATTTTCATTTTACATTTTCATCTATGATTCATCATCAGTTACTCTTGTGCAAGATATAAGATCTATATCTGGGTTTATTTTTCTGCATATGTATCAGCACCATTTGTTGAAAAGTCTATATCTTCTCCATTGAATCGCCCTTGCTTTTTTGTAAAATGTCATTTATTAAATTTATATGGGTCTTCTGGGCTCTGTTCCACATTTATATTCTTTCACCAATTCTATGCTGTTTTTATTTTAGCTTTATAATAAAGTTTGTGTGACTTCTTTATAATAGAAAAAAAAAACTTTTACAATAAAGGTTATGTGACTTCTCCAACTTGATTTCTCTTGTTCAATTTTGTGTAGTTATTCTAGGTCTTTTATTTGTATATTTCATAGTAAATTTGTGGGTACACATAGATTAGCTTTTTGGGATTTGATTGGAATTGTATTAAATCTATTCATCAAGTTGAAAAGAATTTACGTCTTAATAATACTGAATTTGTAGGAACATTCACATAAGTCTTATAGATATTTTGTTAGATTTATACTTAAATGTTTTTAAGTGGAAGTCTGCTATAAATTACATTTTTTTAAATTACAAAAATTTCAAATTTCTAGCTGTTCAATGCTGGTATATAGGAAAGCAATTGACTTTTGTATATTAGCCATGTATCCTGTGTCTTTGCTATAGTAGCTTATTCTAGGAGGTTTTATTCCTTTATTTTTGTGGATTCTTTGGGATTTTCTACATAGACATTCACATCATCTGTGAACAAAGATGACTTTATTCCTTCCTTCCCAAAGTATATACCTTTATTTCTTATTCTTTATTTTCTTGCTTATTGTACTAGCTAAGAATCTAGTATCTTGCTCCATATGATTGATAAGAATCAACCATAGGATGATATGAGGTGATATGCTGATCAATCAATCACCTTAAAAAATATAAGATGAAAGAATTTTAAGGTGAAAGAATTCAGTTTCTCACCACTAAATCTGTAGTTAGCTGTAGTTTTTTATAGATGTACTTTATCAAGTTGAAAAAGCTCCCCTCCAATCCTTGTTTATTGAGTGTTTTTATCCTGAATGAGTGCTAGATTTTGTCAAATGTTTTTTCTCTAATAATTGATGCAATCATGATTTTTCTTCCTTAGCCTTTTTATATATGGTGGTAGCCTCATAGGAATGTATTGTGTATGTAGAATCTTCTACGTGTATTTCACAATGGTTATTTCTTCACTTTATTTGACAAAGCCTTGAGGTGGTCTTTTTTTTTGACTCTTCTTGTGAGCCTACCATCTGGTGTGGTTCCTGGAGGTAAAACTATTAAAAAGATGCCCCCTTACCATCAACCACACACACAAAAGACTGCAGCCACCAGGAGGTTTTTTTTACTGTCAAATTAGTCTATTCTCAACTGTTCCTATCAGCTTATGGTTCCAGTCTCTGGTCCAGATAAGCAGCAATCAGCTATGATTCTTTGGAATCACCTGCTTCTACATTTTAATGTGACTGTTTGCCTGAAACCTCATTTATTTCATGGATTCTGTAAAAGACATTAACTAACATTTTTTTTTCATTTTTTTTCTTTTTTTTTAAAGATTTATTTACTTATTTTAGAAAGGGGTTGAGCTGGGGTTGAGGGTGTGGTTGGAGGGGAGGGAGGGAGAGTCTTCTGCAGACTCCATGCTAAGCATGGAGTCCAACACAGGGCTTGGTCTCATGACCCTGAGATTAGGACCTGAATTCAGGACCGGAGCTGAAACAAAGAGTTGGATGCTTAACTGACTGGACTACCCAAGGGCACCTCAGATTTTTCTTAATGTAAGAATAGGAGTGATGACTTCCAAGCTCTTCATATGTTGGAGCTGAAATTGGAAGAAAACTATGTTTTAAAATAGAAATGTCCTAGTTTGTTCTAGAAAATTATCTGTGAAGTTTTTCTTACAGAAGATGAGACCTTGCTCAAGACCTTGCTCAAATACACAGACACCTCCAATCAATGTCCCATTTTTTTAAATATATTTATATTGTAAATTTTATCTATATCAATATTAAACACTAAGTATATTATGAAATTATTTATAGCTGAGCCATATATAACATAATATAAGCTTTATTTTGCGAAAATTTATTTTGCTTTTGTTATTATTTTCCTTGAAATTAATAATTGCATTAGTTTTCTTGCTAAATTTTAAAAGTAAAGAAATAAAAAAGGAAAGAAAAAGAAGAAAGAAAGGAACAGAAGGAGAGAAAGAAGAAAAAAAAAGGAAGAAACCTAATAAAGTTTCTCTCAATGTAGTTATATTTTTTTTTATTTTTCAACTCCCAATTTTTCCCTACATAACAGAAGTCATTGTTCCGTTTTCTGTACTTTCAGTCAAAATATGGAATCTATTCCATTCTCAATGTTACTGCTGGGAATCCTGATGACATCTTATTTCTCTTTGTACATGATCTGTTTTTTCTCTCCGGAAGTTTTTTGGATCTTGTCTTTATCTTTAATGTCTAAAACATCAATGTTAAAATTAGAGAAGATTCTACCATATGAAGCCATTTTGAGTATTAAATAAAATAATAGATGAGAATACGTTAATGTAATAACTGGCTAATTTTGCACATTAAATTATTATTCATGATAATAAAATTGACAATCTTAATGTTGCTTATTTTAATTAGATATCATGAGATTTCATTGTTCTATACATTTAAAAGTAATAATGCTTATTTTTATGAACAATTACAGATACCCTTCAGGTCAATAGAACTTTCATTGTTTGGACTAAAGATAATAAATCCCTTTATAAGCATAGTATGTAGAAAGCAAACACAAGCTCTGGTAACAAACAGACCGGGTTCTGGATACTAGTGCAACCATAGTTTAGGATGTAATGTCAAGAGAAATATGGAAAGTCATTTAATAAGAAATTCCCTGCTTCATATGTTTAGTGCAGGTTTACATAAAATGATGATTGTTGAGAACTTGAGCCATGCTGATGACTCAGCAATCAAAGATGTTAATTTCCTCTTAAATTTTATTTCTATATTCACTTATTTCCTTTAACTTATGGGACCCATTCTATCATCCAAAAGATTGCATTTGATTTTGCATTAAGAGGAACATAATCCAATAAAAGCTCACCAGAATGTTAATAAGTCTGCATGGCCATAGAGTTAAGAAGCCTGAAACAGCATCATCAGAAAATGATAAAAGTATCTATTCAAACTTAATAATGCAAGGATATCACTGACTAATACGACATCAATTGTCAGAATGTGTTTGAAAAATTAGAAGTTTCATTGTAGTTGCAGAAAGCTGAAATAAATGTTTGGAAGCAACAAAGTTTGACAAAGTATATTTATATTTATAATAGAACTATCTAGATTATGAGCATCTTCTGTGTGTAGTATAGTAACACTTTTTTTTTTCTACAAAGATATTCAACCAGTGGAAAAGTTGTCAAATAAGGATTTCAAGCCCAGCTGGAGTAGTGGTTTGACAATTTTATAATGCATAATATTACTTGGAGTGCCAATTTAAATTCAGATTTCTGGGCTTCACCCTTTTAAGAGTGTGATTTTATGGGTGGTTTTGAGATGTGCTGCTGATGGAAGGTTGATACAAAAGCATTTGAGAAATTCTGGTCTAGGGGTATGACATGATGAGTTCTAAGGTTTATTCCAAACTTTGTATGCCATGAATTTAATAAGATAAATGCCTCTAGCAGAGATGTGATTCAGTTTGGGCCTCAAATGATGAGTATAATTTCACAGTGAATCTCAATATTGTACAAAATTACATTGCCCTGACTTACATTATATAAATCAGAGGACAGATAAAACTTTAACTGCAACTAACTTTTTAAAATATTAGCAATCCAAGGGGCGCCTGGGTGGCTCAGTCGTTAAGCGTCTGCCTTCGGCTCAGGTCATGATCTCAGGGTCCTGATATCTAGGCCCGCATTGGGGTCCCTGCTCGGCAGGAAGCCTGCTTCTCCTTCTTGTGTTCCCTCTCTTGATGTGTCTCTGTCAGGTAATAAAGAAAATTTAAAAAAAAAGATTTTTTTCTTCACCCCCCCGCTTGTGTTCCCTCTCTTGATGTCTCTGTCAAATAAATAAATAAAATCTTAAAAAAAATAAAATAAATAAAATAAAATAATAGCAATCCCAAGGGAGAAAAAAAAAATATTTGACCTAATGATAGTATCTTTTCAGTTACTATATCTTAAACATAATGAAGCAGAAATCAGATGAAATTTATTGTTTCTGAGAAAATATATAAATGGTATATAATGTAACCTACATTAATAAACAGTGATATAATTCTAACATTGTTAAGAAAATTGCAATATTTATTTCAGAATATAACTGCTTCTTGCAGTAAGAAAAAAACAAATATATTTTAACAAAAGGATGAATTATTTGAGAAACTTGTACTGGTACAATACTGTACTTTTGAAAATTGACAATACTTTCAGTCCAATTGGTTAGAATGAATAACAATAATATTATATTCCCACAAAACCTGTTACTTATTAAGACTACATAATAGGTGGAGGCATGAGAATCTCACAGTTCTATGATTTTTATCCCGGGGCTATAATTTTTTTTAATTTAAATAACTTTTCTCTGAATGCATTTAAAATAAAGAGAACAAGGGTTTTATGTTCAATTCCAATATTTTAGAACATGTAGTGGTAATTCATATCTATTAAATATTTAAAACATTACTAGTTAAATATTTTTGCAGGTGTTATGTAAGTAATCTCCCCTTCATTTCTCATTCTATTATCTTTTAAACAGTCATAACCAAGAAGTAAAATCAGCAAGGATATGGCAAGGTGTGGATACTTTTGATACTAAAACAGGCTTCATGCAGAGATTTTGTTACAGTAGTATTTGAGATTTAAAATTATATGATTTCTAAGAAATTAAAGAAATAAATGAACTAGAAATCTATTATGTTTTAAGATAGGGTACCTTCCACATCCCAGATTTGAAACTGGTATAATCTTAATGAATGAGCAACTGTTAGCCAATGTATTAGTAACACTATTTCACAGTTGAAGTGACCCTACATTAGCAGGGTATAGTTTTTCACATTTCAAGCATCCTAGTAGACATAGAAAATCATTTCATTCCCAATAGCAGATACCCATGCAAGTGAAAGTTGGTCATTTAACTTGGGACTCTTGCATTTCCTCATGTTAGAACAATCTTATCTTGGGGCGCCTGGGTGGCTCAGTTGTTAAGCGTCTGCCTTAGGCTCAGGTCATGATCCCAGGGTCCTGGGATCGAGCCCTGCATCAGGTTCCTTGCTTGGTGGGAAGCCTGCTTCTCCCTCTCCCACTCCCCCTGCTTGTGTTCCTTCTCTCGCTGTGTCTCTCTGTCAGATAAATAAATAAAATCTTAAAAAAAAAGAACAATCTCATCAACTATACCTTTTTTTTTTTTCATATTGCTATAAGATCAACACTCCTCCAAAGGCCAGTAAAGAAGAAAAACTTTATTTCTGGAACCACTATGGTATCATCAAGAATGGGGAGAATTCTGGGATTGGATTCTGCCTTGTGTTTGAAATCAGCAGTTTTGAATAGAAATGTTTTAATAACCAAATGAAGGTTTAAAAAAAGTGAAATAGCATATGGACTTGTCTACATGCCCAAAATACAAGAAAAGATCCTACTGAGAAAAAGAGCTTCTAGTTGACTCTGAAATTGTGCCTTTTGTTAAAACTCATTGTCTAATATTTTCTTTTTCCGTAACCAACATAGACAATGGATCACATCAGTTCCCCAACTAATGGCCTCAAAGGAAGAGTTTAAAGTTCCACCTTAGAGAGTCTGTTAGGTTTGGTTCTCCATCATATTGTTAACTTCTTCTTCCTATTTTTATTTTTTCTGTTTCCCTATGCTTTTAAAAATATTTTATTTTATTTGAGAGAGAGCAAGAGCGAGTGGTGGGGAGAGTCAGTGGGAGAGGGAGAAGCAGGCTCCCCGCTGATCAGGAAGCTGGATGCTGGGCTCTATCCCAGGACCCTGGGATCACGACCTGAGCTGAAGGCAGCCACTTAACCGATTGAGCCACCCAGTCGCCACCCCCACATGTTTTCTTTTTTTAAATTGATAAATTCATTAGTGCTATTTTCCAGTTTACAAATACACACTTTAACCAAGCCTAGGCTAGTTGTTACTCCAGCTATTGAGTATCCTTTTTGTTTTAATAATTGTGTATATATTCTTTCCAATTACTGGCTATTTTTTTCTATGTCATCAGGTCTTGATACATGCTCCTTTATTTTGTTTCACTACTTCTTGTGTGCTATTTCAAATGCACACCATTATCCTTTCAAACATATTGGGGATTTTAAACTCACTGAGCTTTTGTTGTCTTTTAAGTTATTGTGGCTGTTGCCTACATAGCACTTTGTTTTAGAGTGGGAATTAGAGATAAAGTGAAAATGGCCAGAAAAAGATAACTTGTGTAAATAATGGCTGGTGGGTGAAACTAGGTGCCAGTTTCCCTTATTCAAAACTTCTGAGGGCACATGAGCTCTAGGGTAAAAAGTGAGAAGAACAGTCTGCAGAAAACTTTTTTTTTTTTTTTTTTTTTTTGGATCTTAAGAGGGTGGGACTCAGGGAAAATACCTTCCCATAAGTCAGGGGACTTCATAGCAAAGTAGCTTAACCTATGACCCTCACTGTCATCTGTAGGTACTCAAGTATCCCTGTGGAAATACTCTGGAGACTTAGGAGCCATTTGAGCACACCGGTCACCTAAAGTTAAAGAAAAAAGAGAAAAATAAAATAAAAGCAGTAAAGTATAGAAGAAAGAGAAGAGACTTCAGAATTAGAGGTCTTTTATTTGTCTTTTTTTTATGACTTTTACAATTAGGGGCAAGTATATTTCTCAATTTTCAAACCTATAAAATGAGGATTGAAATGCTACCCTAGATTCCAAGAAGGTCATAGAGACAATGTTACTCGCTGTAGCTTTGTAGTTCTTTGGAAACTGTAGAGCCATGAAAATACACTTTGTTATTAAAGTATAACAGAAAGAAATCCAGAGAAAAATCCCTAATCATGCATTGCCTAAAACCAACTCTGAATCGGTAGTGGCTTAAATAATAAGGTCCCATTGGAAATAGAGGAATATGGCTTAATATGCTTTTAGAAATATGTGCTTCTTAATATGAACAACAATACTCCTAGGTTCTCCTAGGTGCTAATTAAAGAGTTACTCATAGGCACTGGGATATAATACAGAAGAAATCTGAATCCATTAGATTTAGGATTTATTGCAGCTTTGTCATTTGCTAAATTAGTGACCTCTAAAAATATGATAGCCTTATAAACTTCATATGGTTATTATATTAAATATGAACAAATTATGTATGATTTTCTTTTTTTTAAAGATTTATTTATTTATTTGAGAGAGAGAGAATGAGAGAGAGAGAGAGTACATGAGAGGGGGGAGGGTCAGAGGGAGAAGCAGGCTCCCTTACTGAGCAGGGAGCCCGATGTGGGACTCGATCCCAGGACTCCGGGATCATGACCTGAGCCGAAGGCAGTCGCTTAACCAACGGAGCCACCCCAAGCGTCCTATGTATGATTTTCTAATGCATGCCTAGTACATAGTAGGCACTTATAAATGTTATGTTATTATCAAGGAAGCAAAGAAAAATAGACAAAGTAAATTTTCTAGTTCACCTCACTCACCTTCAACCAAAACTTCCCTTCCAGTCAGTGGGGGAAGTGAGTCATTCAACTCCCTGGACTTTGGGATCACATTCAGACGGCCATCTCTGTAGTGAGAGCACCAGCATGGAAACCCATTGCCTTGCCATTAAAGCACTGGACCAGCACAGGAGAGTTTCAGTTACTTGCAGGACAAATGTTTTTTCAGTGGTCATGAGTATGTGCTCCCTTTTAGTGTCTGCCCACAAAGCCTAAGGTAGCTTAAACTTGCAAACTCCTCATCACAGTACCAAACTAAGGAAAGTCAGTTTTAATGGAATTCCTTTCCTGATGAAAACCACAATAATTTGTGAGACTGAGTCTCCCGTTGTTCAAGTTGTGGCTGCTATTCTTGGTGCCTAATGAATCACTGTGCAACACCCTGTTGCATGTGAATTTATGCAAATGGACAATTAAACAAGGGGTTATTTTAGTCAAATCAGTCAGATATTGTATCCATTTGAAACGATAATGTAAGCATAATTGATGGTGCATAATTAATGATTAACAAAGGCTGCTAATAATTAAATGATGAGAAGGTATGAGAGGAAAGAAGTTCCAAGGAACTTGGGTTCTAAACGAGAAACTGAAGGCTTCTGCTTCATTTCCTGAAACCACTGAAACCATTTCTTGCTGCATTTATAATTATATCCCCATCTCCTGAGCCTGAACACTTGCTCACTGTTCTCTAGGAAACTTCCTGAGGTAGTGCAGTGAATAAATATGTTGGTGGTACAGAACCTTGATGGAGTTGGAATCCTGGATCTTCCTGTGTTGAAATGTTGGCTCTAACATTAACCAGCTGCATGACCTTGAGAGTGCTATTAATCTTTCTGAGTTTTACATTTCTAACTTATAAAATGATTATGGTGTTGTGGTAACCATCCATGTATGATTATGGTGAGGATTAAATCAAATATTAAATGTGCAGGTCTTAAATGTTTCCTAGAAACTGAATATGTACTAAATAAATATTTACTATAACTATAATTATGATTTCTTTTGAAACCTCTTTAGTTCTCTTTTTTCCCCACAGGAAAGGTCACTTTATAATAAGAATTTAAACCATATTACTTCAACTTTCCAGTTAATTCTATGATGAGAAACCCTTGTTAAAAAATATGGAGTTACAACACCAAAGGCTGAATCCATGAAATAAATAATTGATAATCTAGACTTCATTAAAATTAAAAATATCTGCTCCGAGAAAGACAATGTCAAAAGAATAGGAAGACAAGCCTCAGACTGGGAGAAAATATTTGCAAATACATATGTGATAAAGAACTGTTATCCAAAATACACAAAGAACTCATCAAATTCACCAACTTAAAAAAAAAAAATTGCGGCCTGATTAAAAAATGGACAAATGACCCGGATGGATACTTCACCAAAGAAGATATGCCTTTGGTAAATAGGCATATGAAAAGATGCTTGTTATGTCATTAGAGAATTGCAAATTAAAACAATAATGAGAAACCCCTATACACCTATTAGAATGGCTAAAATCTAAAACAATGACAGCACCAAATGGTGGTGAGGATATGGAGCAATAGAAACTCTCATTTATTGCTGGTGAAAATGCAAAATTGTATAGCCACTTTGAAACACAATTTGGTAGTTTCTTACAAAACTAAACTTTCTTACCATATGGTCAACAATAACATTCCTTGGTAGTCTGAAAAATGAGCTAAAAATTATGTTCACACAAAAACTTACACATAGATGTTTATAGCAGATAATCACTAAAACTTGCAAGCAATCTGAATGTCCTTATGCAGATAAATGGATGAACAAACTGTGGTATACCCATGCGGTGGAATATTATTCAAAACTTAAAAGAAATGAATTATCAGGCCATGCATGAAAAGACATGAAGGAACCTAAATGTATACTACCAAGGGAAGGAAGCCAATCCTAAAAGACTGCATCATGTATAATTCCAGCTATATGGCATTCTGGAAAAGGCAAAACTATGGAAACGGAAAAAGATCACTGGTTGTCAGGGGTTAATGGGGAGGACAGGAAAATTGATGGGACACAGGAATTAGAGCAGTGAAAATACTCTGTATGGTAGTATAATGGTGGATATACGCCCTCATATATTTGTCCAAACCCACGGAATGTACAATACTAGGAGAGAACTTTAAACCAGAGACTTGGGATGATAAATGATTTGTAAATGTAGGTTCATCAATTGTACCAAAAACACCACTCTAGTGCAAGATGTTGATAGTGGGGTGTTGTGCATGTATGAGGGTGGGAGTATATGGGAACTCTATTCCAATATTTCTGTGAAACTAAAGTCAATCTAGGGGCGCCTGGGTGTCTCAGTCATTAAGTGTCTGCCTTCGGCTCAGGTCATGATGCCAGGGTCCTGGGATCAAGCCCCGCGTCAGACTCCCTGCTCAGCGGGAAGCCTCCTTCTCCCTCTCCCACTCCCCCTGCTTGTGTTCCCTCTCTGGCTGTGTCTCTCTCTGTCAAATAAATAAACAAAATCTTAAAAATAAAAAAAGTTAATCTAAAAAAATAAAATCCATTAAAAAACAAGATGGAATCTAAATCCTTTCAATCTCTGCATTTGACATAGACATCAAATCTCATTTAATGTTATTTTTATTGCCCTAAAACTAACCAAGTTCAATTTCTTTAATAGATAGAGGCCTCTTCAGATTGTCTATTTTTTGTGTGAGTTTTTGCAAGTTGGATCTTTCAAGAAATTGATCCATTTACTCTAAGTTCTCCAGTTTATGAACATAGGGTTATTTTTTTTTAATTCTTAAAATTTTATTATGTTATGTTAGTCACCATACAATACATCATTAGTTTTTGATGTGGTGATCCACGATCCATTGTTTTCATATAACACCCAGTGCTCCATGCAGTACGTGCCCTCCTTAATACCCATTACCAGGCTAACCCGTCCCCCCTCCCCTCTAAAACTCTGTTTGTTATTGATAATAGTCCTTTATTATCTTTTTAATGTCCATGTGATTTGTGGTGATGCCCCCAGTTTCATTTCTGATATTAGAATTTGTGTCCTCTCTCTTTTAATCTTAGTAAGCTTGGCAAGAATCATATCAACTATATTGATCTTTTCAAAGGACCAGCTTTTGGTTGTGTCAGTTTTCTCCATTGATTTGTTGTGTTCAATTTCATTGTTATCTCCTCTAATTCTTCTTCTTCTTTTTTTTTTCTTCTCTTACTTTGCTTTTAATTTGCTCTTCTTTTTCCACTTTGCTAAGGTGGAAACTTAAGTGATTGATTTTAGATCTTTCTTCTTTTTTAAATATATGACTTCAGTGTCATAAATTTCCCTCTGAGCACTGCTTTTGCTGCACCCCACAAATTTTAATAAATTGTGTTTTCAGTTTTCATTTACTTAAAAATATTTTAAGTTTCCTTTGAGATTTCTTCTTTGACCCTGTCTTATGTAGTAGTGTGTTATTTAATCTCCACACATTTGGGGATTTTTCCAGGTATTTTCTGTTACTTATTTCCAGTTAAATTCCATTATAGTCTGAAAGCAGACATTGTATGATTGTTATTCTTTTAAATTTGTTAAGGTGTGTTAACAAGAAAGTGGTCTATCTTGTAAAGTTGTGAGTGGTGTCATGTCACGGTGAGTTTGAGAAGAATGCTTATTCCACTGTTGTTGGATAAGGTAGTCTATAAAATGCCCATTATATCTAATTGGTGGTGTTATTGAATTCAACTATGTCTTTACTGATTTTCTGCCAGCTGAGTCTGTCGATTTTTGATAGAAGTGTTCACTTCTCCAGCTATGATAGTGGACTCATCTGTTTTTCCTTACAGTTCTACCAGTTTTTGGCTCACGTAGTTTGATGTCTATTTTTAGGCACATACATGTTAATGATTGTTATGTGTTCTTGGAGAAGTAACCCCTTCACATTATGTAAAGCCCTTCTTTATTTTTAATTGTTATTTTGAAGTCCTTTCTGTCTAAAACTAATAGAGCTATTCTTCCTTTCTTTTTTTTAAGATTTATTTATTTATTTGAGAGAGAGAGGGAGGCATGGAGGGGTAAAGGGAGAGGAAGAGAGAAACTTTAGCAGACTTCTACACTCAGCACTGAGCCTGATGTGGGGCTGATCTCATAATCCTGAGATAGAGACCTGAGTCAAAACCAAGTCTGTTGCTTAACTGACTGTGCTACTGGGCACCCCTATTCCTGCTTTCTTTGGCATGGTATAGCTTGGTATATTTTTCTCCATCCATGTACTTTTTTCTGTAAGTATCTTTATATTTAAAGTTGGTTGCTTGCTGGGGCACCCTGGTGGCTCAGTCAGTTAAACGGGTAACTCTTGATTTTGGCTCAGGTCTTGATCCTGGAATCAAGCCCCATGTCAGACTCTTGCTCAAGCATGGAGTATGCTTGAGATTCTCTCCCTCTCTCTGCCCAACACCTCCCCACTGCTCATGTGCATGCCAAACCACATGCTCTCCCTTTCTCTCTAAAATAAATAAATAAATAAATAAATAGTAAAAAAAATAAAGTTTGTTGCTCGTAGACAACATGCAACTGCATTGTTTTTCAATCCATTTTGACAATCTTTGCCTTTGTTCTTATTTTTGTCTTTCATTCCTTTCCTGCCTTTTGTGGTTTTAATTGAACATTTTATATAATTCAATTTCCTCTCCTTTCTTAGTATATCAGTTATACTTCTTTACTTCTTTTAAAGGTTCCTCCCATTACGTCAGGCCCTGTTCAATTTCACCTTCTGGAATTTTCTAAAACCTTTGTGAGCTATCCTTTCTCTGACACCGCGGTACTTCTTATTACACTACAAGGTGTTTTCTGGTATCTGAAATACAAGTATAGACACTGAAAAGGCATGGCTGAATTATAATATAAGTAAAAATTCCATTCTCACAGTTGCATAACTTTCTTTCCAATTTAATGTTAAAGCCACTTATTGAAATTTAATATACATTTTATTAATTTCATCAGTGCTGCATAATAACCATGCCAAACTCAGCGTATTCTGATAATAAGCTTTTGATCACCTCATGAGTCTGAGAGTAAGAGGTTTAGATTGATTTTGGTTGGGTCTCTGCTTTCCAGTCTCTGCTAGGCTCAGTCCCATGCCTGGGGTTGGCTGGCTGTCATCTGATTGAGACATTTAAACTCAGGCATATTTTAATAGGATGACAGAAACACAAATGATCAAGCTGCATAGTATATAAATGTTTTTTGAAGCCTCTTCATGGTTTCAAGTCTACTAGCCTCTATTGGCCATGAGTCCATAAAGCCAACTTCAGGGTTAAGAGGTAAGGTAGCTCTTCTTGCCCACAATGAGTTTACTGACACTAGAAAGTTATATGACAAAGTGTGGATTAAAGGAGCGTGAAGAATTAGAGCCAAGTGCTTTAATTTGCCATAGTCACTACCCTTTCAATTGTTAACCAGCTTATGATCTACAGAGCACATATGTTTGAAAAATATCAGTTGGTAGATCACTTGAATTTTGCTCAGAAAAATGACACAAGGACAATAAATTAAAAGTGAAAGTGTTTTATAGTTCTGATTTTTCTACTATTATGAAAGATAATGACTCAAAAGAATAAAAGTTTTCTAGAAATCTCAGTTTTGCGTGTATTTTGTGTGTGCGTTTGAGCAACTAGTACAATCAGTAGTCAGTAGGCAAGTCTCTAACTACCCCACTCAGTTTTGTAGGACATATTAAGTTTCTAAAACATGTCGTGGGGTGTTGTTTATTGACCTGTACCTATGTAAGTGTTTTACTTGCCATACTGCATATCAAGCCACTGCGAATCTTAGTAGCTTAAAACAACATTTATATTGCTTGCTAATTTACAATTTGGGCTGGAGATTGCTTATCCCTGTTCCACATGACATCAGCTGGGTCAGCTAGAAGGCTGGGGCTGGTTTTGATATCCCTAGTATTTAGGGCTTCATACTATGAAGATTCAAACAACTGAGAACTGAAATAGATGAGACTACTAGAACATCTCTTTCTATTGTCATGTACTTTCTTCAATATGGAAGCTTCACAACAGATGGACATGTATATTTCAACTCATGGACCTCAAGGTCATGTCCCAGGAAGGAAAGAGAGACAGCTAGAAGCTCTACCACCTTTTGTTACCTCACCATGAAATCCATGCAGAGTCACTTGTACCACATAATGCATGTTACCATGTACAATCCCCTTTTGAGGGTACGACATAAAGACTTGACTTTTTGATCAGAAGAGTAATCAAAGTTCTAAAAGAGTATGGGACAGCAGAGATATTGCTGTGGCTATTTTTGTAAAGTACAATTAACCTTAGATGCTCAAGAACTATTACCCTGTCACAGTGCTCACTCAGACAGCTAGAGGAAGCTTGTCACTCCCAGAACCATTCCACGGACACTAGCATTTCAGCTGATGCTTTGTACCTTTTATTACTTTACATACTTTTTATAAAATAATCACTGTATGTTCCATTCTTGACAACCCTGTTCTCTCCTACCACCAAAGCCTTATTAAGGGTTATTAGATAAGCATAGTCACTGAATATGTATGATATTTTAAAAATACATTAAGTTGTTGATATGTAGGAAAGAAAATATGTTCTCCTTTTAGATTATATAATGATGAATTCTAGTTATCCAAATAAAGAAGATACTTTGTTCTTTATCAGTCTCAGAAAACATAATCTAAAATTAACTTCTTTATTGCTTATAATTTCTGCCTGAAACTATGCCCTTTCATACCATTACCAGAATGTAGGATCTAAAAGAACAAAATCCTGTATTTTTTGTTTTTTACCAGGGTATTTCAAGCACATAGAACACTTGGGTAAATGAGTAAAATAAAAACAAAATAAATTATGACTATAAGCAAATAAGGGGAAGTAGGGCCAGACCTTCACACACAATAGGTAAGAAAATCTGTCTTGCCGACAAGTTTGACAGGACTTGGGAGTTAGAGACCTCACGTGAGTGAGTTTCTTTTTTGTTTGCAGGCAAGAAAACTGAGGTCATTTTATTTGGATTCTGGAGTTAAGATTTATACTGCACTAAACAATGAATTGATCCTTTCAATATATCCCCAGTGGCTAAAAAAAAAAAAAATACTATAGAAACTTCTGGGATATGTATAAAAACATTTTAACTAGGCAGGAATCTAAAAACCCTTCAATGTTTCTTAAAGCTAAGATAAGCCATTCCTATTTTTGTAAAAAGTATTACTAGCTCTATTTATGAGTTAGGTCAAGGATTATGTGGCAAGAGAGTCCATTTAAAGAGAAGACTCTAAACATCTGTCTCTCAGAGATTGTTTTAAGAGGAATTCTGGATGTGAAATTTAAGAAACTGAAGTCTTATGAGAACATCATTCTTTTTTTCCGCAGTTGGAAATGGTTATTAAATTCTAATGCAAATCTTTGCAACTTCAGATTAAGATTTTGATTTCTGTAAG
>NW_027397066.1:22899911-22916176 GCF_003265705.2 Callorhinus ursinus | reverse complement strand
GTCTTTTGCTGCTATCATTTACCATGCACATAAGATGGCGGAAGAGGTAGGTCCGAGGGAAACACACCTGGATTTATATTACAATTCCAAGAACTTCCAGCTGAGTGTCTCTGGGCAAAGTATCCAATCTTCATGAGCCTCAATTTTTTTTCCCATTCTTTTAATTGAACATATACAACTTAGCCATGGTTTGGCTTTTAAGATTAAATGCAATAGTATATCTAAGCATAGAACAGTGCCTGATCAATAAATAGTAGTTGATTTGCAACTTCCTATATAAAGTTTACCCTTAAAATTAAATGAAATAATTAAATTAAATAAATTGTACACTTTCCTAATAAGGGAATAAAAAGTGAGTGACTAAGCACAAACAATCGCAGGGGAGCTAGGGAAAGGTGTGCCCTGTGAAACCATCTTCTCCAGAATACGAGTGCTGGGGACTACTGGATTTTAGAGGAACTCATGGGGACAGTTAATTGACAAATATTTTAAACAACTCATCTAGCATGGCAAGAACCACGGCGGGCAAGATAATATGCCCCAGAGTGGAACTCCTCAGAATCCACCATCACCTTTAATAAATACCTCCACGGTCTCTTCTGCAACAATATGTTTCTTATGAGGTGAATAACCTCATATGCACTTGATAAATAAGGGCCTGATATTAGTATAATGGGGAAGTTATAATAGTTCAAATGTGTTTTTTCCTAGCCAGTTAATTTTTGGGTAATATCAGTTGATCACAGCAAGCAGTGGAGGAAAATGCCCTGTCAGTCATGTCATGTCCATTCTCCTGCTGTGGCTTGGATTGACAATCTGTTCTGTCCCGGGCTCTGTTTTCCTGATGTGTGTGCACCTTAAGCTTGTCCTCAGCCCTCAGTCATCCCAGCGGTTCCGGGGTATGTTTTCTCAAACTATATTTTCCAGATGGGTTTGTTTGTTGTTTGTTTCTATAGGATTTAGTGTGTCTTCTTTAACTACGCTACTATTTTATTTGGATTATAATTGTGTTTCGTCTGCCTTGCGTTTATAGTGAGTTTAAAGTTATCTGCACCAACTCTACTTTCCCCAATGAAACCCATTTTTCATGCACCGTTTTTCAGACTGTAGGATTTTTAAGAGTGCTAGATCACATTAGAGAAGAAATTTGGTAATTCCTTCCCACAAAAGCCAGAGAAATTGAAGTTACACTTCAACTCTTACGTATGAACCCCTCTCTAGAACTGTACTTCAACTTCTAATGGCACGTGGGCAATCACCAGCGCAACAACTGATCCCACTGCTGGAAGTTTCCCTCCTGGGTAGCTAGATTTGGTGCACCTCCTATGCAGTCCCCAAACCCCCTGGGCTTTATGTGACTACATCAGTCACAGTCTAATATAACTTCTCATCGATTTCTCCAGCTCCAACATAGATTCCCTCTACAATATTTGTGACAGTTTAGCACTCCCTGGTACGGCATTCAGCCCAGTGCTGGGCATACAATAAGGGTTCAAAGAGTGGGTCCTGAGGTCAGAAGGCACTGATGTTTCACAGCGTGCACACACCAGCAGGGACACAGAACACTTCATCCAGAGAGGACACACTCACAGTTATAATCACATTATTGCTATCATTGTCATTCAAATGTAATTGGTGATAGCATCTTACATTTTTTAGCTTCTGAAGGTAGGATATCAACATCTTACCATTTCCAGGATCCTGTTCCATTTTACAGCAATCATTCTCGAGGGAGGTCTTTTTTTTTTTTTTAAGATTTTATTTATTTATTTGACAGAGAGAGAGACAGCCAGAGAGGGAACACAAACAGGGGGAGTGGGAGAAGGAGAAGCAGGCTTCCCGCTGAGCAGGGAGCCGGATACAGGAGCTAGATCCCAGGACCAAGCAGAAGGCAGATGCTTAAGGACTGAGCCACCCAGGCGCCCCCTCAAGGTAAGTTTTATCATCAGTTTTACAGGTGGTTAAATGTGAGGGCCAGGGGGGCAAGGCAGTTTATCTACAGTCACAGGGGCAGGTACTTAATAGCCCCGCTGTGTTCAGAACCCAGGTGTCCCATTTACCAGGTCAGATCTTCCAGGATCGCTATGATTATTCCCAGGGATTCCTTCTTAGTAAGACATACAAAAGGCTTATTTAGAACACAAGGTTGTGACTCTTGACACATTATCCTTTCTGTTCCTGTGGGACAAGTAGACCAGGAATTAGCATATTTTGTATGGATTAATGCTTTCATTTAATATCTCTGTGGAAAAGGTCTTAGAGCATTGTGTTATGTTTCATGCATGCTGATTTGAGGAAGCAGGGAAGAGAATGCTTATTTGTTGACATTTTGGTTTTGGTAAATAAAGTGACCTTTAGCTTCAGTCACACACTTGAATTTAAGTAAAGATAAATGAAAGTCTGGAAACCCTGGCTAAAAACCAAGTACATTTTGAATGAGGTCTGCCTTGTACTGAGAAGAAAACACTCATTACTCCTTCCTCAGGTCTACTTGCCTTTAAAATATCCAGATCTTCATGAAAGATAGATTAGGTAAACAATTGCTGATCAAACCGTTTCATTTTTCTTTGCGAACGCATTGGTAATACAATTCCTTTCAAAGAGCAAATTCCTTGAACAGATGTAAAACACCACAGCCCCTGGTACAGCACCTTTGTGCATTTTTTCCAGGGAGACGCATTCAGTGTATTCAGTGGCTCAGTCACTGTGTTAAGTGGTGAGGCTACGCATGGAACTAGAAATCACAATAAGAACCCATGCTTTTTCAAAGAAGCAAGATTCGGTACTTTATTTTGTATCTACATTTCAAGAGTTCATTCACCGTCCAAATAGTAGTAAGCCTTACAGACACAGATTCAAGCTTCTGTCCACATAAACAGGGACTGTGCCTATGATTGATGTGGGCGATGTTCTGATCCTGAGCCAAGCACTACTTATTTTTCAGAGTAAGCCAATGGACTGTCCAAATGGGTTTAGAGATCTTTCTCTTTTAACACCAACCTGCATAGCCCGCACAAACCTATTTGGGTTTATGTTCTCATTCTAATTTTTAGGGAAGAAAGTTTTTTATTACATCTCCTCCAGAGACAGTTCAGTGGAAATACTAACTTCCCCGCTCACATCTTTTACCTTTGCTTTGCTTCCTGTAACCTGTTCCAGACTCTCTTTGGAAATGTCCTTCCTGCTTTAACAAGATGTGGCTGTAGCCATATTGGCCTCAGGTGAACATGAAGGCTACAAATTCTCATAGCTCATTTTCATAATTTTCTACTATAATATTAATGCATGACTGATGTGTATGGGTAGCAGAAAGGCGGAAATGGGGAAGTGGGGGAGGAAAGAGGGAGGGAAGGAGGGAAGAAGGTGGGGAGAGAGCCTCTTTACATATTGTAACTTCTTTACATAATTTTCTACTATAATATTAATGCATGACTGATATGTGTGGGTTTGAGAATGAGAGAGAAAACACACTTCTTCTTTATTTTTTTTTTTTATTTTGAGAGGCAGAATGAGAGAGAGAGAGAGAGCATGAGAGGGGGGAGGGTCAGAGGGAGAAGCAGACTCCCTGCTGAGCAGGGACCCCGATGTGGGACTCGATCCCAGGACTCCAGGATTATGACTTGAGCCGAAGGCAGTCGCTTAACCAACTGAGCCACCCAGGCACCCCCACACTTCTTCTTTAATCTAAATCTAAATATATCCATAGCAAATATTTCTCCTCTTTGGAGCATCTTAATCTCTATGCATAGAACTTGGTTTCATCCTCATCACTACCTTCACCCAGACAATGACACGTAATAATTCACAGAGTACTTTGCCTGGTCTCTGAGAGATCATTCTTGAAGACCAAAGACGGCTTTATCAGAACCGTCCAAGAGTGGCCCTGTAATGGTTAATTTTATATCAGCTTGACTGGGCTACTAGGTGCCCAGATATTTGGCCAAACATCATTCTGGGCACGTCTGGGAGGGTGTGTGTGGAAGAGATGTGCATTTGAATTGGTAGACTGAGTAAAGCAGATTGTCCTCCCTAATGTTGGTGGGCCTCATCCAATCAATTGAAGACCTGAACAGAACAAAGAGACCAAAAGGGAGCTCCCCCTGCCTGAATGATTAGCAGGAACATTGTTCTTTCCCAGCCTTTGGACTTGGATTGAAATATTGGCCGTTCTTGGGACTCAAGCCTGCTGGTTTTCAGACTGGAACTTAGACCCTCAGTTCTCCTGGTTCTCAGACTGGAATTGCTGACTTGGGGACTTCTTAGCCCTTATAATCATATGAGCCCATTCCTTATGATAAATCTCTCTCTTTTTCTGTCTCTCTCTTTCAAAATATATACTATCCTGTTCGTCTGGAGAACACTGACTAATACAGGGTTCAGTTCCATTAGAAGACTTGTAGCCAGTGTGAGGTAAAGCTGTGTGTCGTTTGAAAAAATTTCTTCTGGTAACCTGTGAAATACTGGACAAAGCACATGTGTGTGCACGTGCACACACACACACACACAGACACATTCAAACTTACATATACACTCCAAATGCCCTGTGAATCCATATAAAGAAGTGGGCTGTTTTCCCAAAGGTCATGTTATCCACAGATACTCCCATGGGTCATAGATAGAGTGCATCTTTCACATGATCACATAGACTAGTTTCAGTTTTTATTCCTTATCTTTGTTTTCCTTTTTTTTTTTTTTAAGATTTTATTTATTTATTTGACAGAGAGAGAGAGACAGCGAGAGAGGGAACACAAGCAGGGGGAGTGGGAGAGGAAGAAGCTGGCTTCCCGCGGAGCAGGGAGCCCGATGCGGGGCTCGATCCCAGGACCCCAGGATCATGACCTGAGCAGAAGGCAGACGCTTGACGACTGAGGCAACCCAGGCGCCCCTTTGTTTTCCTTTTCTATACTCATTTCCAGGCTCTGTACTTGAAATAATTCCTAGAGTTTTAAATTGTTTTAGTATTTTCCTCAAAAACTTGGAGGCATTTACACTCCCTACCCACGATATAGCAAAACCATGTTTTAATTCTGCACCAATTGGGCAGAAGCTTCGCATTTCAAACGTTTTTCCCTTTGAACATCTAAACTGGATTCTTTGGCATTCATGCCTTTCCTCCCAGAGAACTCCACATGTGGAAGAGGAGCAGTGTAGTTAAGGGCATATTCTGCCCGTTCCAGAGAGAACCCCTGGATCCGAATCCCACGGCTTCGAGACAGACCTCCCCTCCACTCAGGACTGGGACTCCCCATCTGTGGTGGGCGCCTCTAGCATCACAGATGCCGTGATTGTAGCATTAGGACAAGATTAGCACCCTGAGGCCGGGGTTTGACCTGTTTTGTGGTCTGTCTTATGCCAGCTCTTTAGGCAGTGTCTGAACGTGATTGGTGCTCAATAAATAAGCTCAAAAGAATTGCAATAATTCATGCGTGCAAAACCCATTTCCTGACTGTCCATTAAGAGCCTGGAACTATGAGAGAAAAAGTGAGTGGAATGCGCAAGAAAGAATGCTAAGATGAAAAGCAGTCTTAAAGTCAAATAACAGTCATAGACACAGAAATAAAATGTTAAGTGTTGGCTACAGGGAAGGATCTAGTAGAAGGAGCTTCAGTGGCATTATATTCTGTTTTGCAGCTTGTATTTGGAAGGCAGATTGCACTTTTTTTTCCTCAGCGAATCTTTTTACGTGCCGTTAAGCAACGAGGCAGAGCATTTTACCCTATTTTCATCAAATATTTTAGTTCTCAAGTTTTCGATGAAGAGAAGCACAAAAATTGAATTATAGGAAGAATAGAGACCTCGTAGCAATACCACAGTGATTTCAGAGTGATTCTTAAAAGATATAGATTATTAAATTTAACCATACCCGTGTGTCATGTTGTTATTAGTCTGCTTAGTATTCCTCTTCAGATGCTTTTCTCCCCCCCTCTTTTTCTTTTCTTTTCTTTTTTTTTTTTTAATGACAAGAAATGCCAATTCAGTTATTTGGGGTATTTATTATATTGAATATTTCATCTCAGTTTCTGCGGAAAAAGAAAAACTGTTTAAACTATCTATTGTTAAAGTGAAAGGATTTTAAATCAATTAATGTGGATGACAGAAAGAGAGGCCTGGTGACTATTTGCAGAACTTATCTATCACGGCCTGGAGAGTAACTGGGAAAATCGGAGCCCTCCGAGTTTACGGATGGTCCCTAATCAATGTGAATGGATTCCAAGAAGAATCAGATGGAATGTTGAAGAGAGGTAAGGAACCAAAGATTGATTCTGATGTGAAATTTAACTTGAAGAATTCTAAGTATTTGGTTTTCAAAATCAACCTGGCTTTTTCCTGCAGAAGAGCATTAACAACGGTAATAAAAAGAACTAATATGTATGTATTCAGCATTTGTGTGATGTGAAGTTCTTTGCTAATTGTAAATTATCAGTGTTAAACTTCAGAACAAGCCTAGGGGCTGTTTACTCTTAATATGGCCAGCTAATGACTGGAGCTAAAGTGGGGAGCCCGTGTGCACGTGGCCAGGAAGTGGCAGATTAAAAATGAAAGATTTTAGATTAAAAAGTCTAAAACTTTTAAAAAACTGAATTAGGGCACCTGGGCGGCTCAGTTGGTTAAGCGACTGCCTTCGGCTCAGGTCATGATCCTGGAGTCCCGGGATCGAGTCCCACATCTGGCTCCCTGCTCAGTGGGGAGTCTGCTTCTCCCTCTGACCCTCTTCCCTCTCGTGCTCTCTCTCTCTCATTCTCTCTCTGTCTCTCTCAAATAAATAAATAAAATCTTAAATAAATAAAAAATAAAAATAAAAAACTGAATTAAAAAATGTTTAAACTCTTTGGAGTCAGCTATTTTTGTCGTCAGTTTTAATGGCTTCCTGGGCTGAAAAGAGGGAGGAAAAAAAAGTCAGGAGTAGAAAGAAAAAATGTAGGTCAGTGCATGTTCTCACAGCAATTTATATTTAAGGCTCCTATCTCTTGTCCCCTACCACTCTCTTTTTAGTCCCTCTCCTTGGTTCCAAACACTGACATTTCACAAATACCTCAACCACATCCCCTTTTGCCACACACCAATGCCAGCATATTCTTACCATCTTTCCCCAACCCCCCAAACCTCTCCACAGACACTATTCCAGACCTTCCTAGAATGAGCAAGCATTCAAGGGCATGCTGTCCTTAGACACTATTGCAAAAGTTTTTAGAAAGTTCATTAAAATGGACTGAATCCATAATTCCTGATGCTGCCATCTATACACTAAAAGAGAGACAAAACAAAAGCAAATTAGAAACAAAACAAAACATAGCTCAGAGGAGTGTGGAATAGCTTAATTTTCTGCCTTGGTTTATTATTCATTTTCACGTAAGTATTCCAGCTGTGAGTGAAGAGTAGCCAGCTTTTTTTTTTCTTTTTTTTTTTTAATAAATCAAAAACCTTTTTTGGCTCACTTTGCAAAAAGAAACAGATTTGGCACTGTCATCTCATCTTGTCTTCCATTTGTGCTGTTGTCCATCAGTTCTTTTCAGACTCCTCGAGTTAAGCAAAACACAGGTTTGCCAACCCTGTGGAGTATCAGATAGGGGATTAAATTTCCCTGCTGTTTGAGATTGCCCCAGTCCGGTGACTTCATGCAATTATTTCTCTTGATTATTGAATTATATTTCCGGCGTTTTACAGAGAATATCAAATGACAATTTCATAAAAAAAGAGAAATATCTTGGTTTATGAAGAAGGAAAATAATATTAGGTTTCTCTGTACTTCTCTAATATTTAATTTTGAAATATTCAGTTTGGAGGGCATCAATAATGTATTGCTATCAAGTGTTAATAGACAATATTCAGAAGCCAAGCATACCATCTTTATTAACAAATATCCCTCCAAAGGTAATTTGTTGTATAGTGTCTCATGTTTCTGATGTTACAGAACTGCTATTCTGGTGCAAAGGAATAAACTCAATAATCTCAGGTGACTGTAGGATGGAGTACAGTCTATATCCAAACTTGCCCTCTGGGTCACCTTATGATTTTCACAGGCCCTGGGCACTTCTGTACTTGTGGGCCCCTTCTTCAACTAACTACATAAATAATAAACTTGCATTTTATGATTGTTTGGGTATGAAGATAAATGTAATCCAGGCTGGTTGTGTTCATTTGTTTTTCTGATTTTGCAATAAATTAAAGCATTCTTGGACACTCTTAAGATTATTGTCTGTCCTAAGACACTATGGCGACTCGGCCTAATGGATAAGTTGGCACTGCTGGCCTGGTCAACCTCAGGGTAGGAAACTACACGCATAGTATGATTTAAGGGTCATTTTGAGATTGTGATTTTCCAAAACACCTCAGTGTATGTTAGCACTGCTCTCACTTGATGGTTGCTCTAAGATGTTTGCTTTTTTACATGGCTCCTTCGAATGGAGATCTGTGGTTCCTATGGACACTATGAAGGAATTATTCAGCCCAAGGCAATAGGAATTTTCAAGATGAATTTTCTTACTATTTCTGTGGAGTTCTCAATTTCCTGTGCATTTCCAGAACCTACTCTATCCCCAGTCTTTCTCAACTCTATGTCGATACTTTCCTTCTAGATCACTCAGTCAAGACACCCTTGACTCCTTTCTCTCATATCCTGTATCAGTCAGTTAAGAAATCACATTTTCTCTACCTTCAATAAAAGTTCAGAACAGGTCTTCCCATATCCCATTGCTATCACTCTCTGGATTATCATAATGGCCTCCTACGCAATCTCCTAGTTCATAACCTTTTCCCTCTCCTAACCATTCTCAACACAAAGGCCACATGATTCCTTTAAAGAGTAAAGCATTGCATGCCATCCACCTGCTTCATATCCTTTGGTGGCAACTCCTTTTTTCACAAAGTAAAAGCCCAGGTCTTTACAAGGCCTTGCGCAGTGCTACACAATCTGGCCCCTCATCCCTCCTGTTGTCATCTCCTATTTCTCTCCTCCATGATCACTACCTGCTAGAACCCTAAGGTTCTGGGAGTCTCCTAGGCACTCTCTGCCTCAGGGCCTTTGGACTGAGTGTTCCCTCAGATTCCTTTGTTGGTCAACCCCTTGCCTCCTTCAGTGCATGTCTCTGTCTATGTCACTTTCTCAATGTGACCAGTAGCATCCACTATGTTTAACCTTTGCTTTAGACTCCATAATGCTCTTCTATCTTGGTATAGCATTATAATCTCTTAGCATAATATATATTATTATCTCTTGTTTATTACTTACTATCTGTCTTCCCAAGGACAGAGATTGTTGTCTGATTTTATCTCTGATGTATTCTTAGAGTCTAGGACCATTCCTGACATATATGAGACACTCAGTACATACTTATTAAGTGACAGGAATAAGTGAATGTGGGGACTGGGTGAAAAGGCTATCCATAAAGAGACATCAGAGTGGTGGGCTGGTATATAGTCAATTGGACCTTGTGCATTGTTTCCTGAAGGAAGAGCATGCTTTGCCAATTTTCAATATTTTACCTGGGACTGGTGCCACAATCTAGAATTATGAGAATGGTCTCCTTCTTTCTTTTTCTTTATCCAATTGGCTCAGCTAGACCAATATAAAAGTTTGGTTGAGTGCTATCTTTTTTATTCTTCTAATGATTACCTCTGATCCTGATTTAGAACGCATATTGAATGGAGAGCAAAGGTTCCTGTAAGTCCTTGAAACTCAGGGACTGTTCCAACAGATTAATGATTTGTGATGTGGACATTGCTGCACTTAGCATTGTTCAACCTAGAAAGAAACCAGAATCAGGAGTGAAGATGGGACTTCTGGACAGATAGTCACTGATGCCAGAGGAGAGGGCTATTTTGGTTATCCATTCCCCTCTGCTATGGATGCATCTGGAAATATGATGTCATTACCCTACCCTAGCTCAAAGATACAGAAGTATGACTACATCTTGGATATGAGTATTTAGAAACATAGAGCTCCAAATTTTAGGAAACTTTTATAATTTTAAAAATACTTTAACTGTGTTAGTAGTTATTTTAACAGTGTAACATTAAAATAAACATTTAACGTTAAAATAACAGGGTTTTTTTTAAGATTTTATTTATTTATTTGACAGAGAGAGACACAGTGAGAGAAGAAACACAAGCAGGGGGAGTAGGAGAGGGAGAAGCAGGCTTCCCACAGAGCAGGGAGCCCGATGCGAGGCTCGATCCCAGGACCCCAGGATCATGACCTGAGCCGAAGGCAGACGCTTAACGACTGAGCCACCCAGGCACCCCAGACTGTTTTTAAGAATATTTTGAGAGCTTTCATAGAGAGGTTTAAGGATTTGTTTCAGGGGGCACTCTATAAGGACTTCTGGGCTTTTGTTAGGAACTCAAAATTCCAACAGGATAAACTGATAATAGTGCAGAGGTTGCCCTGAAAAATCAAAGTCTGTATCCTACTTCAGAAAATCAACTTGCAAATGATGTTTCTTTTCATGAGTTTATACTCATACTTCTTTTTTAATCCTACCCCCTCCCACATTCTTATAAATACCCAGAAACAGCCACATTATTATAGACACTGAAAAGCCACACACATAGTTTTCCTTACCCTCAATTTCCCTTCACCTTGCCCATTCTTTAGGGCTCACCTATAATGCTTATTCCTTTTTAACATTTCCCCTGATATCCAGGTGAGACTATATGGATCTTTTCTCTGCATTTAGGTGGCACATTTAGATGACAATTACTTTGATTAGGCACACACATCACTCTGCCTAGCATCAGTGTCAATATTTTATATGCTTATCTCACCTGTTGATAGTATGTCCCTTGAAAGCACAATTAATCTGCCTCATAATTTTTGAACCCAAGTGCTTAAGTACAACAAGTTTCCTGGGGATATTCGTTGACTTGAAATGAGCTTTATCAGGAGCCTGATGTCCATCTTCAAAAATTTAAATAACTATTCTTGAAGATAGCTCAGATTTACCTGTGATTTCAATAGTAGTGTTTGGAAAAATGTGCAAAAGTCAAGGAAATTTTCAACAGTGTTGAGGATGCTCAAAAGCTAGTGAATATTCTTGATATTATAGTGAAGGCATTCTAACTTATACTAAATGAAGATTTGTCAGAACTACTGAAGGATCCATTAAAGTATCAAACATTCTGTAACTTGAAGAATTCTGTAAGAGACACCTTTAAGTATCTGATTTTCTATGACTGTGATTCTGTAATTCATGTCAGTAGAAAACATGCTCTAATTTGTTAAACTTCAATCATATTTAGCTCAGAATTTTGTTTGAAGAAGAATATGATACAATGCTTATGAAAATGTATAGGATAATACACAATAAATATTTTTCAACAAATCTGAGAAGTGCTATCATATTTATTTATTTATTTTTCGAGAGAGAAAGAGAACAAGCAGGGAGAGAAGCAGAGGGAGAATCTCAAGCAGACTGCAAGCTGAGCCCAGAGCCCATGTGCATCTCAATCCCATGACCCTGAGATCATGACCTGAGCTGAAACCAAGAGTTTGACACTCAACCTACTGAGCCACCCAGGCACCCTGCTATTTAATATTTAAAACAAACAAACAAACAAAAATCAATGTGTTTTTAGAGTTACTGCATTTCACACAAATCAGCATATTATTATTTATTAAAAATATGCATAAATGAGGGCACCTGGGTGGCTCAGTTGGTTAAGCGACTGCTTTCGGCTGGGGTCATGATCTCAGGGTCCTAGGATCAATCCCTGCATCGGGCTTCCTGCTCGGCAGGAAGCCTGCTTCTCCCTCTCCCACTCCCCCTGCTTGTGTTCCCTCTCTCGCTGTCTCTCTCTCTGTCAAATAAATAAAATCTTTTAAAAATATATGCATAAATGTCTCAGAAGTGAAGATTCTCATTGGACTGGGTTGTCAGAATCAGTCTCATGCCAGTTAGAGCTACGGTGGTGAGACTAAGTTCTGGGTCCTCATGTTCAACCACTTAGTGATGACCTCTATCTGGATGTCCTTCAAGCATTCTAAAATTACCCAAAGCATGGAAACTCCCATGCTCCACCAAACCTGTCCCTTCTGAGATATTCTCTGATTTCAAGGATGGAACAATTATCCATCCAGTTGTCAAGAATTTGTGTTATAATGCTGATTCCCTTCTCATGCCTTAATTCTCATTACTTGGTTTTTGCAAGGAGCCATTCAATAAGTAAATCCATCTTCTCCACATACGTTCTGAACAAAAAGAAAACTAGAAGTATTAGTGGGTAGTAACCAAAACATTATCTTCATTACTGAATTTGCAGATGTGGATTGAACTGAACTCAAATGTACCCATTCACTAACCCCCAGATTTAGGCACAATCTAATTATCCAGAATTATCCACAGACAGAATTATCCATGCAGTTTTAGAAAGAATTGCACTGAGACAGGTCTTTCCATTTCCCAGGTAAAACTTGGCGTTACACCGTCCAGCAAGATAGACACTAACTACATGCAGTTAATGAGCACTTGAAATATGCTAAATCTAAATTGATATGTGTAACAAGTGTCAAATGCACATCAACTTCCAAACAGTACTAAAAAGAATGTAGAATATTATACTAATATTTTTACATTTATGATATGTAGAAATAACAACATTTTGAATACATGGTGTTAAATAAACTTTGTTATTCTATTTGTTTTTCATTTCTTTTAAGCTGTCTTGCTTCGCGTTCTTCAGTGCAACCTCACATGCCGTTTGCAATTAAGTATAAGTTTCAAAGCGAGATATAAAAGGCTCTTTATGATATAATCACTCCTCTAGTTTTATCCTTGTACTTCCTATTCCTGCAGCAAGATCTTTTTAGGTGAAAATCTGGGTAAATTTTCCCTGGCCTCTGGGGTCTTGCACATTTTCTCCTTTTTCCTGGAATAGCTTTAACCAACTCTAAGTCTGACTACAGCCTCTTGATCTCTAGATTTACAATCCAAATATTATTTCATCTATGAAACCTCTTAGAATCTCAAGACTGAATACGTGTCCTTCCTATGTCCTCTTGTAGCACTGTGTAATTAACATTATCATCCGATTTAATCACACAGTATTTCATTGCCCCTATCCACTTGGTTGTCCTATCCACTTCATTTTACATTCTTGGAGGTTACCTTATGTGTCATTTCTTTCAACCCCTCAGTGCCTAGTACCTGGCCTCATATCATAAATGTTTCAAATGTATGTGGGGTGTAGAAAAGAATCCATGAACAGTGGGAAAAAGTCTCTTCACTTGGCCATAAGAATAAAATTCCATTACACAGATAAAAAAATATTTTATAAACTCTAGCTTGTGATTTCTTATGGCTACAAATACATTTCTTCGTGTCCTCTGCACCTAGCATTTTCCCTATACATAGTTTATGTATGGTAATGGTGTCTGAATAAATGAGTGACTAAAATAGTCCTGTAGTTTTTAAAAAAACTAACATAAAGTAAATTATCAGAGCATAAAAAGACGTTATTGCAATATTGTTCTTTTGAACCAAATTCAAAAGTCTAAGTCGCTTCTCAACATTCATTTCTTTACTCAGCTGAAAATATGCACTCTGCAAATTTTAAAATAGCTGTTCCTTTCTATTTGTCTTTTGCTTCTTATGAATTAGGCCAGCATACATCATTTCTACACTACCCAAAGCCAAACTCTTAAGCTGTTTCCATTATACATTCATTCCAATGGAAATAATGACTTCCATTTACCACAGTGTCAGAGGCCAGTGAAGCCAAATCAGCTGCAGCTGCATTGTTTTATAACAGAAGATAATGCTATCCCCACTGTAGTTACAAATGTGATTTCTTCAGGGTTCAAATACTCTTAGAGCTAAACTGCGATTTGATGTCTAATGGTCAACTCATGTTCTGGGGATTAAGTTAATTAAAACAGTTGCCCTACTCTATTAAAGCTCCCTGTAGACTAATTATTAAAGTGCCAAGCACCGTTACAGACCTACAGCAATTGAAAGTCACAAAGGGAGTTGCTTATATTATGGGAACTCCAGAAGTCAGTAGATTATCGCCCGTAGTAAAAGAACATGCACACTGAGAAGTAGATTACCTTCTCCACAGCCACTGAGCTATTATAAAATGTACAAAGGAAAAGCGAAATGTACAAGCATTTGGATTCATAGCCTTTAGAATCTGCAATTTCCAAAGCTAGTCAAATACCAGAAAAGCAGCTTGGTAAAGTACGAAGGGCTCTGTTCAGGGAATCAGGAACGTGACCTCGAGTCCCATATCTCTCCGTAAGGGCAAACATCAGTAAGTCCCTTCATTCTCGGCATCAAATGCCTCATCTATGACATGAAGAGTATATGTGACCAGTGATTGCATTTTAATATTTCTGAGTTAATCAGAACTTGAACCAAACAAAATCTTTAGATGAAAATGTACAAGAGGGTGGCATAACTTGGAGGATGCAGTGTCTAAACCACAGTACTTCTTCCTCTTTGGAAATTTTCAAAGAATTTTTTTGTACCGAATGTACTTTAAAAGCTTTATATTTTTTACTGGTGCAGAAAAGAGGTACTTGATTTTGCTTTTCTTGGTGAATCTCACAGAAGTCATAAGCAAACAAATCAAAACCACAATGAGTTGCCACCTTATACTTGTGAGAATGGCTAGTATCAAAAAGATAGGAACATGTGTTGGCAAGGGTATAGAGAAAAGGGAACCCTTGTGCACTGTTGGTGGGAATCTAAACTGGTGAAGCTACTATGAAAAACATTATAGAGCTTTCTCAAAAAATTAAAAATGGCAATACCATATGACCCAGAATTTCCAATTTGGGATATTTACCCAACGAAAACAAAACACTAACTCAAGATACACACACCTCTCTGTTTATTGAAGCATCATTTATAATAACTAAGACATGGAAGCAACCGTAGTGTTCATTGGTAGATGAATGGATAAACAAAATATAATAACACACACACACACACATACACACACTGGAATGTTACTCAGCTGTAAAAAAGCATGGAATCCTGCCATTTGTAACAACGTGTATAGACTTAGAGGGTATTGTGCTAAATGAAATAAGTCAGACAGAGAAAGACAAATCCATATGATTTCACTTATATGTGAAATCTAAAAAAAACAAAACAAAACAAATAAAGAAAATCCAAAAACAGACTCACAAATATAGAGAACAGAGTGGTGGTTGCCAGAGGGGTAGTGGGTTGGGGATAGGCAAAATAGAATAAGGGGATTAAGAGATACAAACTTCCAGCTATAAAACAAATAAGTCATGGGGAGTAAAAGTGCAGTTTAGGGAATATAACCAGTAATATTGTAATAACTCTGTATAGTGATAGATGGTAACTATACTTACTGTGGTGAGCATTTCATCTTGTACATAATTCTCCAATCACTATGTGGTACACTGAAACTAATAGAATATTAGTTTCAACTAAACTTCAATTGAAAATAAATTACCTAACAAAAAAAGAAGTCATAAGCAAACAAATTTATATACTTTTTCAAAGCATGCACATTTTCTTTCCATAAAAAGTCAATAATAATTTGAATAATCAGTCAAAAGTTGTGATACCTGTATTTAAATAATGGGACAAGCATTGGTTATAAAATTAGACTGACCCGGATTTTAATTCCAAATTTAATAGCTTTGTGGATTCAGAGTGGTGAGCTGGTATATAGTCAATTGGACCTTGTGCATTGTTTCCTGAAGGAAGAGCATGCTTTGCCAATTTTCAATATTTTACCTGGGACTGGTGCCACAATCTAGAATTATGAGAATGGTCTCCTTCTTTCTTTTTCTTTATCCAATTGGCTCAGCTAGACCAATATAAAAGTTTTGGTTGAGTGCAATCTTTTTTATTCTTCTAATGATTACCTCTGATCCTGATTTAGAACGCATATTGAATGGAGAGCAAAGGTTCCTGTAAGTCCTTGAAACTCAGGGACTGTTCCAACAGATTAATGATTTGTGATGTGGACATTGCTGCACTTAGCATTGTTCAACCTAGAAAGAAACCAGAATCAGGAGTGAAGATGGGACTTCTGGACAGATAGTCACTGATGCCAGAGGAGAGGGCTATTTTGGTTATCCATTCCCCTCTGCTATGGATGCATCTGGAAATATGATGTCATTACCCTACCCCAGCTCAAAGATACGGAAGTATGACTACATCTTGGATATGAGTATTTAGAAACATAGAGCTCCAAATTTTAGGAAACTTTTATAATTTTAAAAATACTTTAACTGTTTTAGTAGTTATTTTAACAGTGTAACATTAAAATAAACATTTAACGTT
>NW_027397066.1:22884819-22894911 GCF_003265705.2 Callorhinus ursinus | reverse complement strand
ATGTGTATATATATATATATATATATATATACACATATATATATAAATATGTATATTACCCACCTCATAGCTCTATTGACAGAATTTGGTAGAACATACTCATCCACCTATACATCATGCAGTGGAAACTTAAACTTATTTCCCTTCTACTTTTTAGAGCAAAGAGATAATATTTTCTTTAGAGTATGTTTAATATGATCAGAGTTTATTTTATTTCTGAAAGCTGAGTTCAAGACATTTAATAGATGGTTGCGTGGTATTTCATGCTGTATTCTGATAAAATATACAATTATCACAAGTATCAAGATACAAATTTTGGAGAATATTGGGATGAGGAAAACCAAGGCAAGGAATTGAATAGATGTGTAGATAATTATTCTCTCAGGGTTATCTATAAGCTATCACAGACATCAGGTATTTGGCTACTCATGTTACATGGAGTTGATTTTTAAGCCTACAAGCCATTAAAATAAAAGACTTAGATTTTTTCATTTTAGATGTGGCAGCACAGAAAAAGTTTAAAAAATCAGCTTTCTATATTAACTTCCCATTTATGTAGTTTAATATCAACTGGTAATATTTTTGTTACTTGTCAGGCAGCAGATAAGTTTGGGAATCATTTTGTGTAGTCAGTAAATCATCTTGTAAAATCCCGTTTCTCACTAGAGTTAACAGCAATATCCATTAGGAAGCCGCAGTTCTCATTATTACTCCAAGAGGTGCTAGGCCATCAAAGTATATAAGCTCTGGCAGAGCTCATTCATCAAGGTAGGAAATCTGTTTCCAGCATTAAAACAGAGGCTGAGAAACACCAGAGACCAGTAGTTGAGTGAAATAAGTAGAAATAAAAAACAAGAAAGAGAATTACAGAGAGAAGAAAATATAGTTTACCTAATGTTGCGTGTATAAACTGAAATACACATACACACACACACACACACACACACACACACACACACACTTATGGATATGACCATGCCCTTTACAAATGTATGAAAGTGAATGGCTTCATTTACAGAGTTCTATATTTACAAAAAGAACAAAATAAAGAAACACTTATGTAAAAGATATTTTTAAACAGATTCTTCATTTAGTATGTGATAAGTCTGGAGATTCAGATATTATATCTGATAATATTATTGATTCCTTAATGGTAGATGTGCTATGAAACTCAATAACAAAACAAATTAACCTCTATCTGAAAACATGCAGCTAGAATAACCTCAAGATTCATTCTGACTGGATTATTCAATCAGGTCAAGCTTCAGGGTACATTTATTTTCTAATAAGTATTGGTGGCAAAGTCATCAAAAAATTAATACTTACAGTTTCCAACTGCATACAGACCAGGATACTGATTCCCAAGAGTAACAGATGCGATGACTCTCTGAATCTACTTATTGATTCATGGCTTGAAATGAACAAAAAAGTTGGGGTAATTTCACATTTATCTTTATTATCAGTTAATTTTTAATCTAATTATCCAAATTGATTAATGTTGGTAATGTTTTTAAAACACACAACAGTAAATAGATCCAAAATGGCATCAGTCTTTTCAACTGAGAAAACATAACAATGGATAACTAATGTCAGAAAGTCAGTATCACAATAGCATTATTGTCAATCATTTAAGAAGGTTTCAATCAATCATGGCCTATCATCTACCTGGATTGATCACATTAACTGAGTAATTGCTGACTGTCCACTTAATATTGCCATCATAATAGAAAAAAAAATGTGGATGTTGGTGAGATAAGCTGGTGAGATAACTAACTTGATTTACCATGTGTATTCACCAAAATATCGAATAGAACATAGCACCCCAATAACCTTGTGCTCTCAAACCTAGGAAATGTACCCATATAATCATTTGGATTTGTTGGATGAAAAGGGGAAAAAAGAGAGAATATCAAACTGATTTGTTACCTATCATAGACCAATTTCTTTCTTCCAAATTTTCAAATGAATGGGAATTTTCAAATTTCCAAACTTCGAAATGAATGAGAAGTTCAGTGAGCTTGAGGTGGTTTGGCTACAAGAGATTAGATGGGATTTTGACAGTTGTGGGGACCAATAAATCTACAGACAGTCCCTGGCCATGCCAATTGTCATTTTAACTCTGAAATGACACCCTTCAATGTCTAGCATGGCTGCCATACAGAGATTCCTACTCGTAAAAGATCTATTTTATATGGAAGCCTCTTACCTTCATTCTGACATCATAAATCAATGTCAGCATCAGGAGTCATAGAGAAGAGAAGAATTATTTAGAGAGTTATGTTAAATCACCACCCAGAATTTTACATAAAGCACTTGGTAAATCACAAAAATAAAGAGTTATTTCATGATAACACAGTAAATAACTAACAGTACCACCATAAATCAGCCTGTGTCATAACTATATTTTTAGTCCTAACATTTCCCACATGAAAGACTCTCAATTTACCTAAAATGTTTTCTGTTGTTTCCCAGTTGTTGACTGACTAGTGACACCATTACACGTTGCAGGGAGAATAAATTTAGAACAAATATGTGTGGAAGGACCATTTCAATGTTTGACAGCAATTACAATCAAAGCATACTATATTTCTCATTGTCAAGTGAATATGAGCTGGAACATCTTCAATACTGCTGTTTTATTATCATTTAAATGTGTTTCTAGCACACAAGACATTGGCAGTATCGGGCAACTGGGTTTTGATCACAACAGCAAAAATCTAGTTTTCTGCTCTGGGCCATTGCTTTCTGAAAGAACTGCTTGAAGACTGATAGGAAGCAGAGAACGCTCAGTGTAATTTGTCTCCATAGGCTCATTCTCTGTCTGTCTTTCTGTGACTCTCTGCCTCTCTCTCTTTCTTCTCTCCGTACCTTCATTGTCCTACATTGCTGAGAATTTTATCTTATTTTTTTTCATTTTACAGCACTTATAAATAAATTTATTCTACTTATTTGACTCATTTCTTATTTAATTTATAGTACAATACTAGACATTTTCTTTTCTAAACTTATATGTGGCTATGTAGCTAAACAATCAGTCACCAAATTAGTGAACAAAACAATACACTATAAAAAAAAATCAGACTCTTCAGAGTGTGTCAAAATGGTGAATCTTGAATTTTCCTGTGTTCCTCAATACACATTGAATGGCTGATCAGAATAGCTGTAAGCACAATATAAGTGCTGCATCTATTTGATGTAAACAGAAAAATAGTTTTTAAAGTACATGAAAATGAATAGAGAAATATACCAACTATATCTTAAAATACTTAGTAATATTGTTTTCTGATCATAAAGGCAGCGTTTTCTCATTGTTAAGTAGTCTTACAACAACCATAAGTGTGAAACTTACAAAGTAAAATGGCAGTGCAGATATCATTTGAGAGTGCATGGCTGTGATGCATTTAATATCAGAGAAATCACTGAGGTGCTGTGGGTGGAACTTGCTGGAACACACCTTCCGGTGTGTTAGGGAAAGATGTTCACAAGCAAAATTTCCTAAGGAGACGTTCCTTGCTGTTGCTGAGCCAACTCTAACGCTCTGCAGGATCTCAGTGCTGGAGAAATTACTATAGAATCTTGGTGCTGGAGAAGCCACAATGTCTCAGGATCTAAACACAGGAAAAGTCCCTTGCTCTGCAGGAGCCTGCAGACAGCATACTGGAAGCAGGAAGAAAAATCCTTTTCTCTTATAATGTCTCTGGAGTGCCCTCTCCTAATAAAGGTTAACCTAGACTAGCTGACAAGGAAAAACCTTAAAGAGCTCAGCTTCATTTTCTCACAACAGGCAATGAAGTAAGAATTTGCAACTACAAGGAAATAAATTGATAATTGCAATGATATTGTGAAAATTAATATACTATGAAAAACTAATAATAAGCAAAGATATGAAGAAAGTGAACGAATTATCCAGAAGACATTTCCAGGGAGAGGGATGCATGTTGGAATATGCCCAATGTTACCAAAGAACAGCAAAGGGATCAATAAGGTTGAAATGAAAACAGACAAGAACAGAAAGGAAAAAGAGCAATTGTATCATGTAGGGTATTTGATAACTTTGTAAGATGTCAGCTCTGAGGGAAGTGGGGAACCTTTACAGAGTTTTGAGGAAAGAAGAGTTATGGTTTGGTTTTCATTTATGCAATGACCTCCAGCTGCTGTTTTGAAAACAAAGTAAAGAGTGGTGTCAAGTATAGTGGGAAGAAGATCGGCAAGAATATTATTGCACTAAGCCAAATGAAAAATTAATGATGGCTTGGATGGAAGTATTAGCAATGGAAATTATATGTCATGGTCAGCTTCTAAATATACCGAGATTTGAAAGAATCAATAGATTTTCATGATGGATTAAATGTAGACCCAAAGATGACTTCAAAGTTTTTGGTCTGTGCAGCTAGAATGATGGAGTTGCCATCAACTTAGATTAGAAAACTTCCTCTGAATAAAATGGGAAAAAATTCAGATTTCACTTTTGGTCATACACATTTTTATATGTCTACTAAATGTCAATTTGGAGATGACAAGTAAATGTTGAGCAAGCAGTTATATATAAGCATCTGAAGATTAGCAAGAAGTCTGAGCTGAAGTTAAAAATTTTGGGGGATATCTGGGAGGCTTAGCTGGTTAAGCGGCTGCCTTTGGCTCAAACTATGATCCCAGAGTCCTGGGATCGAGCCCCGCCTTGGGTTCCCCGCTCAGCAGGGAGCCTGCTTCTCCCTCTCTCTCTGCCACTCTCTCACTCTCGCTCTCTCAGAAATAAATCAGAAATAAATAAATAAATAAATAAATAAATAAATAAATAAATAAAATCTTTTAAAAAGATAAAAATTTTGGATTCATGGGCATATAGATTTATTTAATGACATGCAACTGAAGAAGTTACCAAAAGAGTAATGGCAGATAGAGATAGATGAAGTCTAAGAACTGAACTCAAGAGTACTCCAATGTTGACATGTTTAGAAGAGGTGACTAGGTAGGAAACAAAACTGAGAAGGATCAGCCAGTGAGCTACGATTAAAACTCAAAATGCATGGTGTCCTGCGTACTAGTTGGAACAAGATCCTAACTGAAATGGGATTTTTAAAAGCATGGAAGAAGAGGTTTTTCTTTCTTTTTTTTTTATTTTATTTACTTATTTGAGAGAGAGAATGAAAGAGAGAGCACATGAGAGGGGGGAGGGTCAGAGGGAGAAGCAGACTCCCTGCTGAGCGGGGAGCCCGATGCCGGACTCGATCCCAGGACTCCAGGATCATGACCTGAGCCAAAGGCAGTCGCTTAACCAACTGGGCCACCCAGGCGCCCTGAAGAAGAGTTGCTGACAGCATTAAGTGTAGGTGACTAGTTTTAGGACTTCTGATGTAAAAGAAGAGCAGCAAAAATAATAATTGTGAAAAAAAGTGGAAATACATTTTTCTTATCTATTTTTAAATGAACAGTTATTTCAGAATTAATGTACCAGTTAGTAGAAATGGTAGACATAATTTTTATTATTACTGATGTTTTGTTTGTTTTTGGTTGTTTGTTTTATACAGATTGTGGCTAATTTTCTTTAAATAAAAAATAGATGTTTTTACCAAATTACTTTTTGCTTTTTGGTTGAGTGATTTTTTATTCCCTAAAATTATGACCATATTGAATTGAGTTAATTCATTATATTACCTGTCTCGAATGAACCCTAATTTATCAGAATGTATTACTGGTTTGTATATTATTTTAATTTTCTATTTCCTAAAGTATAATTTAGGATTTGCATCACATTTTAGAGGTAAAATAGAATGAAATTTTGTTTTGTTTTATTTTGTTTTTGTCTGTTGTGCTCTGTCAGATATTGATATGCGTTATGAAAAAAAAGCTAGATGGTTGTCCTTATTTTATTTTCTATATAAAATTATTTATATTACATGTTGATAATTGAAAGATTTCATACAAGAATTAGTAATGGATTCCTTATGTTTGACAAATATGTCAATGTTGGAAAACATATTTTGAAACAAACATTACCTTAAAAGTTATACATCATTCAAGTTTTTGAATTGATTCAGACAATATTGTATAATATAATGTATTATGTAATCAGTTATTATAATTTTTAATCCCAATGTGTTTGTGTTTGAGGACTTATTTTCTGTTTTGATTATGTTAATCTAATTAATGTGTGTATATATATATATATATATTATTTGTGCAAAGAAGGATTTTTGATATTTTGATAATCCTACTTAAAAATATTTATTTATGTTTAATTTTATTTTTATTGCCACTTCTGCTCCTTAATCTTCTTTAACTTTATGATCACTATATTTAACTTTTTTCATGTGTCTTCAGTAATGAAGTATTGCATACTATAAATATTAATCTCGGTATATATTTTACCACAACCCATAGTTTGTATTCTATAAAAATTTAACCATTGTTATATTCTAGATATTCTGTAATTGTGACTTTTATTTCCTCTAGAAGCACTTTACGAGGTAGTTAATCTCCATGCTTATCTCTTTTCCCTTTCTCTCTGTCTCTCTCCCAATCACTGTCTCTCTAATATATATATCTACATATATGATATATATATATAGTTGCATTACATCTTACATTATATGATATACATTATATGATATACATTATACACATGTATATTTCTAATATTGCAGAACATGGATTTATTATAGAGTGATTTTTAAGCAAATGTGAATTTCTAATTTTTTTAAATTTTCTGTTCATATTTCTATGATAAATATAATTTATTTTATAAAATAATCTCTTGGTCCTAGACAAGGATGTACTCTATATGATACAAGATAGAGAATAGTACATATCTATTTGATTAATTTTATTCATCATACTCTTATTTTCTCCAATTACTCTTTCAATGTCAAAAAGAGATTTGTTAAAATCTCCTATTATTAAAAAGCTTCTCTGTTTCTCTTTAAATTTCCTTCATTATACCTTTCATCATTATAGGATGACTCTTTTTTATGGTTTGTTTTTTGCCTGATGGTGGTATCATAACATCTAATTTCATTTATTTATGTTGAAACTTCGTGGTATAAAAATGCTCATACATTTAGTTACTTGAGTCATGTATTTTAATAACAACTTTTAAAGTCAGTCTAAAATTCATTTAGTATTTTAGTGTTGCTTGAAACACCATAATCTGATTTTGAGCTTTGCTCTGAACTTTAACTTTATAAATATGTATTCACATACATATTGTTAAAAGGTAAACTGAGGCATATTAAAATGTTTAGAGTTAATTTGAGCAAAACTGGATTGCAATAGGCCAGCATCCAATCTAGCAGATAGAAAGGAGCTCAGAGGGACTGTACAAAATGAGACTTTTATAGACAGAAGGGAGTAAGAACAAGGAAGTAATACTAGGCAAAAAAAAAAAAAAAAATGGGTTGGTTATTGCAGAGTAAATTCCCTTTAGGGGATAGCAGGGTTCTATCAGGCAGATTACTTAACTAGTGCTGATCAGGTGATTCCTGATTGACTGGCTTAAGATTACATTTCTGGAAAAGCCGAAACTGTAATTTAGTTAAGTGTGATTTTGGTACTGTGAGGCTTAGCATTAGTGACTCCATTTGGGGCCTGTTGTCTTCTTCTTAACAATGTGTTATATATACACACATATATATCCATATACATGTTTTCAAATGGTGATGTACATATATCTAAATACTTAAATCACCAACAAATCAATAACATATGGTGATTTCTGTTTTTGTAAATTATATTAAATTCTCTCTATCCTCCATCTCCCATCCAAACCCTGGTATTTAGCATGTTCTGAGATGTTTTTCCCCCAGTGTACTATCAGATTATTTTTAAAATTTGGGTTACATTGCTTTTCTTTTAGGGACTACAGATTTATAGTCTAGATTTTTAACTATTATCCCATAAATGTTATGAATGCACACACCATATGATATATGGACTCCATGCACATAATACTTTATATATGCAATTCCTGATCAGTTTCTTTAAAGAGAGACATATTTGTTAATGAGAATTTTCACTGTAGTTTTGCTACTCCTGTCAAAAAAGTAAAGGAAATCCTCACGGTATCACTAATATTCACATGATCTGCCTGATAGTAACAACAAGTGCTTGTGAAGCAATTATTATGCCTCAGATCTTGTCCTATGTAATTTACATCCATGTGTTATGGATCCTTATGATAACTCTAGGAATTCTGTATTATTCCCACTTTGCATATGGGTAAACTGTATCACACCAAGTTCCATAACTTGTTACATGTTCATATCCCTCAGTCCTTTACAGCCAAGCTTTAAATTTAGGTCAAACTTACTCCAAAGCCAATGTTTGTAACTTCCAAGTTACTTTCCCCGACATCGTTTTGAATATCTAATTTCTGTAACAGGGACTATTTCTATTTTTTACATTCTGTCATGATTACATAGCTCAAATCCTTAAAATCATATCCTCCCTTGCAACATGTATGTGTGGTTGTATTTTTATTTCCCCTGATTCCAGAGGAGACACTTTCACATTTTTACTGTTTTGCTACACGTTCTTCAGATTTTGCAAATGTCTATGAATGGAGTTTAATGTTTTCAGCAGTCCTGGAAATTCTACTGAAGATAAAAAAGTTGAAAAAAGAACTTTGGTATCCTGGCTTGTAATGTATTAACCTTTGTCTTAACATGTGAAAAATCTATAACTTACAGATTAAAAAAATAATTTTTAAATTAAAAAAATTGCCTGAAATTGTAAACTTGAAAGGTTTATTGTTGTGTTTATTTATTTTTTTAAGATTGATTGATTGACTGATTGATCAGAGAGAGAGGAGCACAAGCAGGCGAAGAGGCAGGCAAAGGGAGAAGCAGGCTCCCCACTGAGCAGGGAGCCTGATCCCAGGACAGTGAGATCATGTCCCAAGCCCAAGGCCGAGGCTTAACTGACTGAGCCACCCAGGCACCCGAGTAAAAATGATTCTTAATCAAAATAGCTAATATTTGTTAAATATTAACATTAAATAACTGCCCAAAGCCATAGAGCCAGTAAGCATGTGTTGGAGCTAGGATTTGAACCCAGGGATTTGACTCTTTAGCACTGTGCACTGCTACTTCTATTGGTTGACTAAACTCTGAAGGTCATACTGTAGCGGGATTAGATGGGAGAGAGTGGCATCATTTCCTAGGTTATTGCAAGCATTAAGGTAAGAAATAATGATTATCTTAAAAGCAATTACACTGGAGATTGATTTGGCCCATCTATTTTCAGTCATCACCCTTGTCTAAAAAAAGGAATTTGAGGGGTTAGAAGGTTATCTTTGGCATCTCAAACCACCAGACTAAAAGCAATGAAATTACTACAGCATTTGGAAGATTTAGAGCACCTCTAGTCCCATCTAAGTGAAAAGGGGGTCAGAAGACTCCAATAAAATCATTCATAAAGATCAAAGATGCCTAAAATTTAGGCTAGCAACCCATCCCTGGGGAATGTCTGTTTAAATAGCAGGTTTGCCTACCAGCCCTATTTGAGTAGGGTAAGCTGGGCCTTGGTGAAAAACAGCAAGGCAGAGAAAAGAATGTCAGCAAGAGCACTAGAAGCTTGCAAATGCACATGCATTTTGCTGGAATAATTTGAACAATGAAGAAGATGGGCGAGTTACAGATAAATTGAGGGTGTCTTACCCCATGAAAACCAGCACTGAGACCAGCAAAGAGGATGGAGGAGAGTTTAGGGGAACTATGTTTGGGGCAGGTCAAGTCAGAGCAAATCTACCCAAGATAACTAAAGAAGTTACTCCCCTGCCAGGCTCTGAAAATCTCACAATGCTCCCCACTATCAAGCCACTCTTTGGATGTTCGACCCTCAAAGGAAAATGATAATCATTAGTGCCCTCCAGAAGAGAAGCAGCAAACTCCAAAAAGGATATTACAGAGGAGTTGGGTATCTAAAGTCACCTCTGAATTCTCTCCAATTCTTAGAAGATTGAGGCAGAAAAAGAAAGGAAGAATGAAATAGCAAAGTTCTTCACAACCACACACATGTACACACGTGCACATATGTGCATACACACAGCCGTGAGCTGAGGAAGAGAGAGAGAGAGTGTGTGTGTGTGTGTGTGTG